>NW_028135769.1:0-289404 GCF_964662115.1 Mustela nivalis | reverse complement strand
AAGATATGTTTGATCTGCTGCCTCTGGAACACGCGACCCAGCGGGCTGAGTTGAAATGGCCTCTCCTGAGGATGCGTCATAATGTGCGTTTGGGTCCATGGAGACCTTGGAATGTGCTGGTTGTTCAGTGGCCCTGCGGAACTCTCCTACCTGAAGTGTTTGATACATCCCAGTAAGAAGGCTGCCCATGTGGAGATGAGAGATCTTTGGTTTGGTGCCTCAGAAAAGCCCCATGTGCTGGTCTACAAAAACAGTCCTCTGAGAACGGAAACATGGAAACCAAAGCTAAGGTTCAAATTAGGGCCTGGGGGCCTGTCCATTTCAACCTTCTGTCTCTGGGGACACTGTCTGAGAGTCTAAGTGGAGATAGTTGCTCCGCTGGTGTCAGAGAACCCCTCTTAGTCCAGGGTGGCCTATACTATTGATGGCCTCAGGGACCTTGGTGCTTTTCCCTAACCTGTAGGGTTGTGGTCAATGGATTGGGGACACTTTCCTTGGAGAGGGCAGGCACAATCTTTCGCTGTTTGGTCCAGAGGCCCTAGCCTGGATGTTGTGTGGGTCCAGGCTGTGGGCACAGAAGTCTGAATACACAAACTCAGCTTATGAGTGGCGCCTAGGGTATGGCCGGCCGGATGTACAGCCCGAGAGGGAGCTCCTGGGCCTCTGAAACAAGGGCGAGTGGGAGGCGTTCCTTCAGGCTTTTGTCTCTGGATGTTGTGTCCGGGATAGCCGTGGATTGGAGCGGTGGCCTCAGGTACTGTGGACGAGTATCCCTCTCTGGGGATTTGTTCCAGCTCCCAAGAGTTTGGGGTCATTTTGTGGGAAGGGTGGAGTCGTGTTGTCTGGCTCATGGGACTCTCCAAGAAAGGGATTCCAGAGCAGAGCTCCAGGTACGGGCGGGGCGACTGGAAATTTCAAACCGTGGTGAGGATTGGGTGCATAGGGGCTTGGCAAGCCCCATATGAGGGCTCTTGGTCCAGGGCCTGACAGGCCTTTCTTTGACATGGGGCTCATGCTGAGGGTCACAGTGTGAATTTGTGCCCAAGCAGCACTCAAGTTTGGGCGTGGCTTCAGGGGCCATGAAGGTTTCTCCCACCCTGAAGGTGTGACTCCATGCCAAGAGCAAGCTTGACAGCCATGGGGAAGGAGGAGTTCTGTTTTGTGCTTGCTATACCCAGCTGTGTGGAGAATTGATATAATGTCTAGGTTCAGATATCTGAAAACCAAGGTTAGGATGAGGTGACGGCATAAGACCATGGCGTGTCCGAAGTGCTGGGTGTGCGGCCAGCTGTCTCCTTGTCTGTCTGGACGTCTGGCTTCAGGCTGTGTCAGGCAGAGCATGAGTGCCCAGAGCAGCCTATCCAGTTCGGGTACCATCGAGGACCGAGCAGGTTGATCCTCATTGGGTTTTCTAGAGAGCCCCACAGGGAAACGTTTTTCTTCCGTTGGGCAGACACTGGGCTGGGTTTTGGTTCCGGAGTTCCTAGTCCAGAGGGCTTGTTTGCCAGGAGTGGGAGGAAGGAAGTCTGAAAACACAAGCTAGCGTGAGGTTTGGGACCGAGGGCACGGCAGGCCCACTCTGCAGAGGCTGAATCGAGATCTCCTGCACTGAGGTCATGTCAACTATGAGACGTGCCTCAGGCTAGATTTCTTGTCCAGCATGGCCTCTTCCTGAAGGGTGTGGGGGCTTCATGAGGCCAGAAAGTTTTGCCTACGATGGGATTTGTGAACTGCTCCAAAACTGAAGGTTACCTTCTGCACGACAGTCGAGTCCTATTGGATGGTTCCAAGAGGCCCCATATGGAAAGACTCGAGAGCAGGTGTCTAAGCATGGATGCCTGGGAACGCCACCTCATATTCCCACTCTTTAGTCAGGACAAGGCAGGCTCAATCTGCGGGCTCCTGGGTGAGCTACCCAGAGGGGAGAGTTGAAATGGACTCTCCTGAAGATGAGTCCTACTGTGGCTTGGTGGCCTGGGAGACCTTGGAATGTGGAGGTGGCTCAGGGACTCTGCAGGATTCTCCAACATGAGGTGTTTGACACGGCTCCAACAAGGAAACTTCCCTTGTGGAGACGAGAGGAGTTCTGTTCCGTGCCTCAGGAAAGCCCCATACCCTGTTCTTCGAACCAAAGCCTCTGAGGAGTGACACCTGGAAACCAAAGCAAGAGTTGAGACTACGGCCTAAAGGCCTGTCCGGCTCAACCTTCTATCTCTGTTGACATCTGTGTGCATGCATTCATGGATGTAGCTGCTCAGCTTGTGTCCGAATGCCCCTGTGAGTCCAGTGAGGCTCCCAGTAGTGGGATGTCCTCGGAGGCCTTGAGGTTTCTCATATTCTGGAGGTGTGTGGCCAAAGGAATGGACACAGTTTCCCAGGAGAGAGCAGGCACGGTCCTGTGGTATGGCTCCAGAGGACCCAGCCTAGAGGCTGTGTTTGCCAGGGCTGTGGGGACAGATGTCTGAAAAAGCAAACTTGGCTCAGCTAGGAGCCAATGTAATGGCAGGCCTGATCTCTAGTCCGTGAGGGGAGATCCTCTGGAAATCAAAGGAGGGCAAGTGGGAGGCAGTCACTCAGGATTTTGTCTCTGGGTGTTGCATTTACAGTGTCCGGTCAGGGTAGGGGTTGTCTCAGAGGCCGAGGAAGAGCCTTCCTCTCGGGGGATTGTCCAAGCTCCCAAGTGTTTGTGTTCATTCTGTGGGAATGAAGAGTACTGTTTTCTGCCACAGGGGACACCCCAGGAGAGGGACTCTAGAGCACAGCAGTGGGTTCCCTCAACTGGAATACACACCATCTAGTTAGTCCTGGGTGCCTATGGGCATGGCAAGCCACATATGCGGGCTCTTGGTCCAGTCACTGAGAGGCGTTACTTGAATAAGGTACTCACGCTGAGGGTCACAATGTGTGTTTGTGCCCAAGGCGGCCCTCACGCTTGGGCGTGGCCTCATGGGCCATGCCGTTTTCTCCTACACTGGAGGTTTGACTCACTGCCAGCAGCAAGGTTTCTTGCCATGGGGAAGGAGGGGTTCTGACTTGTGCATCAGGTTCCCCCCTGTGCAGGGATTGGAGATAAGGTCTAGGTTCCGATGACTGAAAACCCAGGTTGGGAATGGATGGTGGCCTAAGGCAGTGGCGGGTCCAATGTGCTGGGTGTGCAGCCAGCTCTGTCGGTGTCTGTTGGAAGGTCTGGGCTCAGGCTATTTGCGACAGAGCATCACTGTTTAAGGTAGCCTATGCAATTGGGGTGTTGCCGAGGGCCAAGCAGTTTGATCCTCATTTGGGGTTTCTGGGCAGCGCCATAGACAAGGTTTTTCTCCTGGGAGGCAGGCACAGTGCTTCATTGTGGCCCCAGAATTCCCAGTAGGGAGGGTTTGTGGGCCAGGAGTGTGAGGACGGAAGTCTGAAAACACAAGCTAGTGTGAGGATTGGAGCCAAGGGCAGAGCAGGCCCACTCTGCAGAGGCTGAATCAAAATCTCCTGCATCTGAAGTCAGGCTGAGGATCAGACGTTGGCTGAGGCTGGAGTATGTGTCCATGATGGCACCTTCATGAAGTGGGGGCCTCATGAGGCCAAGGAAGTTTTCCCACGCTGAGTTTGGAGGTTGCCCCAAACCACAAGGTTTCCTTCTGCGGGACATTCGAGTCCTGTTGCATGGCTCCAGGACATACCATATGGAAGGATGGAGAGCAGGGTTCGAAGGATGGATCCCTGTACAGCATGCCTCGCATTCCCATTGGCTATTAGCGACAAGATATGTTTGATCTGCTGCCTCTGGAACACGCGACCCAGCGGGCTGAGTTGAAATGGCCTCTCCTGAGGATGCGTCATAATGTGCGTTTGGGTCCATGGAGACCTTGGAATGTGCTGGTTGTTCAGTGGCCCTGCGGAACTCTCCTACCTGAAGTGTTTGATACATCCCAGTAAGAAGGCTGCCCATGTGGAGATGAGAGATCTTTGGTTTGGTGCCTCAGAAAAGCCCCATGTGCTGGTCTACAAAAACAGTCCTCTGAGAACGGAAACATGGAAACCAAAGCTAAGGTTCAAATTAGGGCCTGGGGGCCTGTCCATTTCAACCTTCTGTCTCTGGGGACACTGTCTGAGAGTCTAAGTGGAGATAGTTGCTCCGCTGGTGTCAGAGAACCCCTCTTAGTCCAGGGTGGCCTATACTATTGATGGCCTCAGGGACCTTGGTGCTTTTCCCTAACCTGTAGGGTTGTGGTCAATGGATTGGGGACACTTTCCTTGGAGAGGGCAGGCACAATCTTTCGCTGTTTGGTCCAGAGGCCCTAGCCTGGATGTTGTGTGGGTCCAGGCTGTGGGCACAGAAGTCTGAATACACAAACTCAGCTTATGAGTGGCGCCTAGGGTATGGCCGGCCGGATGTACAGCCCGAGAGGGAGCTCCTGGGCCTCTGAAACAAGGGCGAGTGGGAGGCGTTCCTTCAGGCTTTTGTCTCTGGATGTTGTGTCCGGGATAGCCGTGGATTGGAGCGGTGGCCTCAGGTACTGTGGACGAGTATCCCTCTCTGGGGATTTGTTCCAGCTCCCAAGAGTTTGGGGTCATTTTGTGGGAAGGGTGGAGTCGTGTTGTCTGGCTCATGGGACTCTCCAAGAAAGGGATTCCAGAGCAGAGCTCCAGGTACGGGCGGGGCGACTGGAAATTTCAAACCGTGGTGAGGATTGGGTGCATAGGGGCTTGGCAAGCCCCATATGAGGGCTCTTGGTCCAGGGCCTGACAGGCCTTTCTTTGACATGGGGCTCATGCTGAGGGTCACAGTGTGAATTTGTGCCCAAGCAGCACTCAAGTTTGGGCGTGGCTTCAGGGGCCATGAAGGTTTCTCCCACCCTGAAGGTGTGACTCCATGCCAAGAGCAAGCTTGACAGCCATGGGGAAGGAGGAGTTCTGTTTTGTGCTTGCTATACCCAGCTGTGTGGAGAATTGATATAATGTCTAGGTTCAGATATCTGAAAACCAAGGTTAGGATGAGGTGACGGCATAAGACCATGGCGTGTCCGAAGTGCTGGGTGTGCGGCCAGCTGTCTCCTTGTCTGTCTGGACGTCTGGCTTCAGGCTGTGTCAGGCAGAGCATGAGTGCCCAGAGCAGCCTATCCAGTTCGGGTACCATCGAGGACCGAGCAGGTTGATCCTCATTGGGTTTTCTAGAGAGCCCCACAGGGAAACGTTTTTCTTCCGTTGGGCAGACACTGGGCTGGGTTTTGGTTCCGGAGTTCCTAGTCCAGAGGGCTTGTTTGCCAGGAGTGGGAGGAAGGAAGTCTGAAAACACAAGCTAGCGTGAGGTTTGGGACCGAGGGCACGGCAGGCCCACTCTGCAGAGGCTGAATCGAGATCTCCTGCACTGAGGTCATGTCAACTATGAGACGTGCCTCAGGCTAGATTTCTTGTCCAGCATGGCCTCTTCCTGAAGGGTGTGGGGGCTTCATGAGGCCAGAAAGTTTTGCCTACGATGGGATTTGTGAACTGCTCCAAAACTGAAGGTTACCTTCTGCACGACAGTCGAGTCCTATTGGATGGTTCCAAGAGGCCCCATATGGAAAGACTCGAGAGCAGGTGTCTAAGCATGGATGCCTGGGAACGCCACCTCATATTCCCACTCTTTAGTCAGGACAAGGCAGGCTCAATCTGCGGGCTCCTGGGTGAGCTACCCAGAGGGGAGAGTTGAAATGGACTCTCCTGAAGATGAGTCCTACTGTGGCTTGGTGGCCTGGGAGACCTTGGAATGTGGAGGTGGCTCAGGGACTCTGCAGGATTCTCCAACATGAGGTGTTTGACACGGATCCAACAAGGAAACTTCCCATGTGGAGACGAGAGGAGTTCTGTTCTGTGCCTCAGGAAAGCCCCATACCCTGTTCTTCGAACCAAAGCCTCTGAGGAGTGACACCTGGAAACCAAAGCAAGAGTTGAGACTACGGCCTAAAGGCCTGTCCGGCTCAACCTTCTATCTCTGTTGACATCTGTGTGCATGCATTCATGGATGTAGCTGCTCAGCTTGTGTCCGAATGCCTGTGTGAGTCCAGTGAGGCTCCCAGTAGTGGGATGTCCTCGGAGGCCTTGAGGTTTCTCATATTCTGGAGGTGTGTGGCCAAAGGAATGGACACAGTTTCCCAGGAGAGAGCAGGCACGGTCCTGTGGTATGGCTCCAGAGGACCCAGCCTAGAGGCTGTGTTTGCCAGGGCTGTGTGGACAGATGTCTGAAAAAGCAAACTTGGCTCAGCTAGGGGCCAATGTAATGGCAGGCCTGATCTCTAGTCCGTGAGGGGAGATCCTCTGGAAATCAAAGGAGGGCAAGTGGCAGGCAGTCACTCAGGATTTTGTCTCTGGGTGTTGCATTTACAGTGTCCGGTCAGGGTTTGGGTTGTCTCAGAGGCCGAGGAAGAGCCTTCCTCTCGGGGGATTGTCCAAGCTCCCAAGTGTTTGTGTTCATTCTGTGGGAATGAAGAATACTGTTTTCTGCCACAGGGGACCCCCCAGGAGAGGGACTCTAGAGCACAGCAGTGGGTTCCCTCAACTGGAATACACACCATCTAGTTAGTCCTGGGTGCCTATGGACATGGCAAGCCACATATGCGGGCTCTTGGTCCAGTCACTGAGAGGCGTTACTTGAATAAGGTACTCACGCTGAGGGTCACAATGTGTGTTTGTGCCCAAGGCGGCCCTCACGCTTGGGCGTGGCCTCATGGGCCATGCCGTTTTCTCCTACACTGGAGGTTTGACTCACTGCCAGCAGCAAGGTTTCTTGCCATGGGGAAGGAGGGGTTCTGACTTGTGCATCAGGTTCCCCCCTGTGCAGGGATTGGAGATAAGGTCTAGGTTCCGATGACTGAAAACCCAGGTTGGGAATGGATGGTGGCCTAAGGCAGTGGCGGGTCCAATGTGCTGGGTGTGCAGCCAGCTCTGTCGGTGTCTGTTGGAAGGTCTGGGCTCAGGCTATTTGCGACAGAGCATCACTGTTTAAGGTAGCCTATGCAATTGGGGTGTTGCCGAGGACCAAGCAGTTTGATCCTCATTTGGGGTTTCTGGGCAGCGCCATAGACAAGGTTTTTCTCCTGGGAGGCAGGCACAGTGCTTCATTGTGGCCCCAGAATTCCCAGTAGGGAGGGTTTGTGGGCCAGGAGTGTGAGGACGGAAGTCTGAAAACACAAGCTAGTGTGAGGATTGGAGCCAAGGGCAGAGCAGGCCCACTCTGCAGAGGCTGAATCAAAATCTCCTGCATCTGAAGTCAGGCTGAGGATCAGACGTTGGCTGAGGCTGGAGTATGTGTCCATGATGGCACCTTCATGAAGTGGGGGCCTCATGAGGCCAAGGAAGTTTTCCCACGCTGAGTTTGGAGGTTGCCCCAAACCACAAGGTTTCCTTCTGCGGGACATTCGAGTCCTGTTGCATGGCTCCAGGACATATCATATGGAAGGACTGGAGAGCAGGGTTCGAAGGATGGATCCCTGTACAGCATGCCTCGCATTCCCATTGGCTATTAGCGACAAGATATGTTTGATCTGCTGCCTCTGGAACACGCGACCCAGCGGGCTGAGTTGAAATGGCCTCTCCTGAGGATGCGTCATAATGTGCGTTTGGGTCCATGGAGACCTTGGAATGTGCTGGTTGTTCAGTGGCCCTGCGGAACTCTCCTACCTGAAGTGTTTGATACATCCCAGTAAGAAGGCTGCCCATGTGGAGATGAGAGATCTTTGGTTTGGTGCCTCAGAAAAGCCCCATGTGCTGGTCTACAAAAACAGTCCTCTGAGAACGGAAACATGGAAACCAAAGCTAAGGTTCAAATTAGGGCCTGGGGGCCTGTCCATTTCAACCTTCTGTCTCTGGGGACACTGTCTGAGAGTCTAAGTGGAGATAGTTGCTCCGCTGGTGTCAGAGAACCCCTCTTAGTCCAGGGTGGCCTATACTATTGATGGCCTCAGGGACCTTGGTGCTTTTCCCTAACCTGTAGGGTTGTGGTCAATGGATTGGGGACACTTTCCTTGGAGAGGGCAGGCACAATCTTTCGCTGTTTGGTCCAGAGGCCCTAGCCTGGATGTTGTGTGGGTCCAGGCTGTGGGCACAGAAGTCTGAATACACAAACTCAGCTTATGAGTGGCGCCTAGGGTATGGCCGGCCGGATGTACAGCCCGAGAGGGAGCTCCTGGGCCTCTGAAACAAGGGCGAGTGGGAGGCGTTCCTTCAGGCTTTTGTCTCTGGATGTTGTGTCCGGGATAGCCGTGGATTGGAGCGGTGGCCTCAGGTACTGTGGACGAGTATCCCTCTCTGGGGATTTGTCCCAGCTCCCAAGAGTTTGGGGTCATTTTGTGGGAAGGGTGGAGTCGTGTTGTCTGGCTCATGGGACTCTCCAAGAAAGGGATTCCAGAGCAGAGCTCCAGGTACGGGCGGGGCGAATGGAAATTTCAAACCGTGGTGAGGATTGGGTGCATAGGGGCTTGGCAAGCCCCATATGAGGGCTCTTGGTCCAGGGCCTGACAGGCCTTTCTTTGACATGGGGCTCATGCTGAGGGTCACAGTGTGAATTTGTGCCCAAGCAGCACTCAAGTTTGGGCGTGGCTTCAGGGGCCATGAAGGTTTCTCCCACCCTGAAGGTGTGACTCCATGCCAAGAGCAAGCTTGACAGCCATGGGGAAGGAGGAGTTCTGTTTTGTGCTTGCTATACCCAGCTGTGTGGAGAATTGATATAATGTCTAGGTTCAGATATCTGAAAACCAAGGTTAGGATGAGGTGACGGCATAAGACCATGGCGTGTCCGAAGTGCTGGGTGTGCGGCCAGCTGTCTCCTTGTCTGTCTGGACGTCTGGCTTCAGGCTGTGTCAGGCAGAGCATGAGTGCCCAGAGCAGCCTATCCAGTTCGGGTACCATCGAGGACCGAGCAGGTTGATCCTCATTGGGTTTTCTAGAGAGCCCCACAGGGAAACGTTTTTCTTCCGTTGGGCAGACACTGGGCTGGGTTTTGGTTCCGGAGTTCCTAGTCCAGAGGGCTTGTTTGCCAGGAGTGGGAGGAAGGAAGTCTGAAAACACAAGCTAGCGTGAGGTTTGGGACCGAGGGCACGGCAGGCCCACTCTGCAGAGGCTGAATCGAGATCTCCTGCACTGAGGTCATGTCAACTATGAGACGTGCCTCAGGCTAGATTTCTTGTCCAGCATGGCCTCTTCCTGAAGGGTGTGGGGGCTTCATGAGGCCAGAAAGTTTTGCCTACGATGGGATTTGTGAACTGCTCCAAAACTGAAGGTTACCTTCTGCACGACAGTCGAGTCCTATTGGATGGTTCCAAGAGGCCCCATATGGAAAGACTCGAGAGCAGGTGTCTAAGCATGGATGCCTGGGAACGCCACCTCATATTCCCACTCTTTAGTCAGGACAAGGCAGGCTCAATCTGCGGGCTCCTGGGTGAGCTACCCAGAGGGGAGAGTTGAAATGGACTCTCCTGAAGATGAGTCCTACTGTGGCTTGGTGGCCTGGGAGACCTTGGAATGTGGAGGTGGCTCAGGGACTCTGCAGGATTCTCCAACATGAGGTGTTTGACACGGCTCCAACAAGGAAACTTCCCTTGTGGAGACGAGAGGAGTTCTGTTCCGTGCCTCAGGAAAGCCCCATACCCTGTTCTTCGAACCAAAGCCTCTGAGGAGTGACACCTGGAAACCAAAGCAAGAGTTGAGACTACGGCCTAAAGGCCTGTCCGGCTCAACCTTCTATCTCTGTTGACATCTGTGTGCATGCATTCATGGATGTAGCTGCTCAGCTTGTGTCCGAATGCCCCTGTGAGTCCAGTGAGGCTCCCAGTAGTGGGATGTCCTCGGAGGCCTTGAGGTTTCTCATATTCTGGAGGTGTGTGGCCAAAGGAATGGACACAGTTTCCCAGGAGAGAGCAGGCACGGTCCTGTGGTATGGCTCCAGAGGACCCAGCCTAGAGGCTGTGTTTGCCAGGGCTGTGGGGACAGATGTCTGAAAAAGCAAACTTGGCTCAGCTAGGAGCCAATGTAATGGCAGGCCTGATCTCTAGTCCGTGAGGGGAGATCCTCTGGAAATCAAAGGAGGGCAAGTGGGAGGCAGTCACTCAGGATTTTGTCTCTGGGTGTTGCATTTACAGTGTCCGGTCAGGGTAGGGGTTGTCTCAGAGGCCGAGGAAGAGCCTTCCTCTCGGGGGATTGTCCAAGCTCCCAAGTGTTTGTGTTCATTCTGTGGGAATGAAGAGTACTGTTTTCTGCCACAGGGGACACCCCAGGAGAGGGACTCTAGAGCACAGCAGTGGGTTCCCTCAACTGGAATACACACCATCTAGTTAGTCCTGGGTGCCTATGGGCATGGCAAGCCACATATGCGGGCTCTTGGTCCAGTCACTGAGAGGCGTTACTTGAATAAGGTACTCACGCTGAGGGTCACAATGTGTGTTTGTGCCCAAGGCGGCCCTCACGCTTGGGCGTGGCCTCATGGGCCATGCCGTTTTCTCCTACACTGGAGGTTTGACTCACTGCCAGCAGCAAGGTTTCTTGCCATGGGGAAGGAGGGGTTCTGACTTGTGCATCAGGTTCCCCCCTGTGCAGGGATTGGAGATAAGGTCTAGGTTCCGATGACTGAAAACCCAGGTTGGGAATGGATGGTGGCCTAAGGCAGTGGCGGGTCCAATGTGCTGGGTGTGCAGCCAGCTCTGTCGGTGTCTGTTGGAAGGTCTGGGCTCAGGCTATTTGCGACAGAGCATCACTGTTTAAGGTAGCCTATGCAATTGGGGTGTTGCCGAGGACCAAGCAGTTTGATCCTCATTTGGGGTTTCTGGGCAGCGCCATAGACAAGGTTTTTCTCCTGGGAGGCAGGCACAGTGCTTCATTGTGGCCCCAGAATTCCCAGTAGGGAGGGTTTGTGGGCCAGGAGTGTGAGGACGGAAGTCTGAAAACACAAGCTAGTGTGAGGATTGGAGCCAAGGGCAGAGCAGGCCCACTCTGCAGAGGCTGAATCAAAATCTCCTGCATCTGAAGTCAGGCTGAGGATCAGACGTTGGCTGAGGCTGGAGTATGTGTCCATGATGGCACCTTCATGAAGTGGGGGCCTCATGAGGCCAAGGAAGTTTTCCCACGCTGAGTTTGGAGGTTGCCCCAAACCACAAGGTTTCCTTCTGCGGGACATTCGAGTCCTGTTGCATGGCTCCAGGACATATCATATGGAAGGACTGGAGAGCAGGGTTCGAAGGATGGATCCCTGTACAGCATGCCTCGCATTCCCATTGGCTATTAGCGACAAGATATGTTTGATCTGCTGCCTCTGGAACACGCGACCCAGCGGGCTGAGTTGAAATGGCCTCTCCTGAGGATGCGTCATAATGTGCGTTTGGGTCCATGGAGACCTTGGAATGTGCTGGTTGTTCAGTGGCCCTGCGGAACTCTCCTACCTGAAGTGTTTGATACATCCCAGTAAGAAGGCTGCCCATGTGGAGATGAGAGATCTTTGGTTTGGTGCCTCAGAAAAGCCCCATGTGCTGGTCTACAAAAACAGTCCTCTGAGAACGGAAACATGGAAACCAAAGCTAAGGTTCAAATTAGGGCCTGGGGGCCTGTCCATTTCAACCTTCTGTCTCTGGGGACACTGTCTGAGAGTCTAAGTGGAGATAGTTGCTCCGCTGGTGTCAGAGAACCCCTCTTAGTCCAGGGTGGCCTATACTATTGATGGCCTCAGGGACCTTGGTGCTTTTCCCTAACCTGTAGGGTTGTGGTCAATGGATTGGGGACACTTTCCTTGGAGAGGGCAGGCACAATCTTTCGCTGTTTGGTCCAGAGGCCCTAGCCTGGATGTTGTGTGGGTCCAGGCTGTGGGCACAGAAGTCTGAATACACAAACTCAGCTTATGAGTGGCGCCTAGGGTATGGCCGGCCGGATGTACAGCCCGAGAGGGAGCTCCTGGGCCTCTGAAACAAGGGCGAGTGGGAGGCGTTCCTTCAGGCTTTTGTCTCTGGATGTTGTGTCCGGGATAGCCGTGGATTGGAGCGGTGGCCTCAGGTACTGTGGACGAGTATCCCTCTCTGGGGATTTGTCCCAGCTCCCAAGAGTTTGGGGTCATTTTGTGGGAAGGGTGGAGTCGTGTTGTCTGGCTCATGGGACTCTCCAAGAAAGGGATTCCAGAGCAGAGCTCCAGGTACGGGCGGGGCGAATGGAAATTTCAAACCGTGGTGAGGATTGGGTGCATAGGGGCTTGGCAAGCCCCATATGAGGGCTCTTGGTCCAGGGCCTGACAGGCCTTTCTTTGACATGGGGCTCATGCTGAGGGTCACAGTGTGAATTTGTGCCCAAGCAGCACTCAAGTTTGGGCGTGGCTTCAGGGGCCATGAAGGTTTCTCCCACCCTGAAGGTGTGACTCCATGCCAAGAGCAAGCTTGACAGCCATGGGGAAGGAGGAGTTCTGTTTTGTGCTTGCTATACCCAGCTGTGTGGAGAATTGATATAATGTCTAGGTTCAGATATCTGAAAACCAAGGTTAGGATGAGGTGACGGCATAAGACCATGGCGTGTCCGAAGTGCTGGGTGTGCGGCCAGCTGTCTCCTTGTCTGTCTGGACGTCTGGCTTCAGGCTGTGTCAGGCAGAGCATGAGTGCCCAGAGCAGCCTATCCAGTTCGGGTACCATCGAGGACCGAGCAGGTTGATCCTCATTGGGTTTTCTAGAGAGCCCCACAGGGAAACGTTTTTCTTCCGTTGGGCAGACACTGGGCTGGGTTTTGGTTCCGGAGTTCCTAGTCCAGAGGGCTTGTTTGCCAGGAGTGGGAGGAAGGAAGTCTGAAAACACAAGCTAGCGTGAGGTTTGGGATCGAGGGCACGGCAGGCCCACTCTGCAGAGGCTGAATCGAGATCTCCTGCACTGAGGTCATGTCAACTATGAGACGTGCCTCAGGCTAGATTTCTTGTCCAGCATGGCCTCTTCCTGAAGGGTGTGGGGGCTTCATGAGGCCAGAAAGTTTTGCCTACGATGGGATTTGTGAACTGCTCCAAAACTGAAGGTTACCTTCTGCACGACAGTCGAGTCCTATTGGATGGTTCCAAGAGGCCCCATATGGAAAGACTCGAGAGCAGGTGTCTAAGCATGGATGCCTGGGAACGCCACCTCATATTCCCACTCTTTAGTCAGGACAAGGCAGGCTCAATCTGCGGGCTCCTGGGTGAGCTACCCAGAGGGGAGAGTTGAAATGGACTCTCCTGAAGATGAGTCCTACTGTGGCTTGGTGGCCTGGGAGACCTTGGAATGTGGAGGTGGCTCAGGGACTCTGCAGGATTCTCCAACATGAGGTGTTTGACACGGCTCCAACAAGGAAACTTCCCTTGTGGAGACGAGAGGAGTTCTGTTCCGTGCCTCAGGAAAGCCCCATACCCTGTTCTTCGAACCAAAGCCTCTGAGGAGTGACACCTGGAAACCAAAGCAAGAGTTGAGACTACGGCCTAAAGGCCTGTCCGGCTCAACCTTCTATCTCTGTTGACATCTGTGTGCATGCATTCATGGATGTAGCTGCTCAGCTTGTGTCCGAATGCCCCTGTGAGTCCAGTGAGGCTCCCAGTAGTGGGATGTCCTCGGAGGCCTTGAGGTTTCTCATATTCTGGAGGTGTGTGGCCAAAGGAATGGACACAGTTTCCCAGGAGAGAGCAGGCACGGTCCTGTGGTATGGCTCCAGAGGACCCAGCCTAGAGGCTGTGTTTGCCAGGGCTGTGGGGACAGATGTCTGAAAAAGCAAACTTGGCTCAGCTAGGAGCCAATGTAATGGCAGGCCTGATCTCTAGTCCGTGAGGGGAGATCCTCTGGAAATCAAAGGAGGGCAAGTGGGAGGCAGTCACTCAGGATTTTGTCTCTGGGTGTTGCATTTACAGTGTCCGGTCAGGGTAGGGGTTGTCTCAGAGGCCGAGGAAGAGCCTTCCTCTCGGGGGATTGTCCAAGCTCCCAAGTGTTTGTGTTCATTCTGTGGGAATGAAGAGTACTGTTTTCTGCCACAGGGGACACCCCAGGAGAGGGACTCTAGAGCACAGCAGTGGGTTCCCTCAACTGGAATACACACCATCTAGTTAGTCCTGGGTGCCTATGGGCATGGCAAGCCACATATGCGGGCTCTTGGTCCAGTCACTGAGAGGCGTTACTTGAATAAGGTACTCACGCTGAGGGTCACAATGTGTGTTTGTGCCCAAGGCGGCCCTCACGCTTGGGCGTGGCCTCATGGGCCATGCCGTTTTCTCCTACACTGGAGGTTTGACTCACTGCCAGCAGCAAGGTTTCTTGCCATGGGGAAGGAGGGGTTCTGACTTGTGCATCAGGTTCCCCCCTGTGCAGGGATTGGAGATAAGGTCTAGGTTCCGATGACTGAAAACCCAGGTTGGGAATGGATGGTGGCCTAAGGCAGTGGCGGGTCCAATGTGCTGGGTGTGCAGCCAGCTCTGTCGGTGTCTGTTGGAAGGTCTGGGCTCAGGCTATTTGCGACAGAGCATCACTGTTTAAGGTAGCCTATGCAATTGGGGTGTTGCCGAGGGCCAAGCAGTTTGATCCTCATTTGGGGTTTCTGGGCAGCGCCATATACAAGGTTTTTCTCCTGGGAGGCAGGCACAGTGCTTCATTGTGGCCCCAGAATTCCCAGTAGGGAGGGTTTGTGGGCCAGGAGTGTGAGGACGGAAGTCTGAAAACACAAGCTAGTGTGAGGATTGGAGCCAAGGGCAGAGCAGGCCCACTCTGCAGAGGCTGAATCAAAATCTCCTGCATCTGAAGTCAGGCTGAGGATCAGACGTTGGCTGAGGCTGGAGTATGTGTCCATGATGGCACCTTCATGAAGTGGGGGCCTCATGAGGCCAAGGAAGTTTTCCCACGCTGAGTTTGGAGGTTGCCCCAAACCACAAGGTTTCCTTCTGCGGGACATTCGAGTCCTGTTGCATGGCTCCAGGACATACCATATGGAAGGATGGAGAGCAGGGTTCGAAGGATGGATCCCTGTACAGCATGCCTCGCATTCCCATTGGCTATTAGCGACAAGATATGTTTGATCTGCTGCCTCTGGAACACGCGACCCAGCGGGCTGAGTTGAAATGGCCTCTCCTGAGGATGCGTCATAATGTGCGTTTGGGTCCATGGAGACCTTGGAATGTGCTGGTTGTTCAGTGGCCCTGCGGAACTCTCCTACCTGAAGTGTTTGATACATCCCAGTAAGAAGGCTGCCCATGTGGAGATGAGAGATCTTTGGTTTGGTGCCTCAGAAAAGCCCCATGTGCTGGTCTACAAAAACAGTCCTCTGAGAACGGAAACATGGAAACCAAAGCTAAGGTTCAAATTAGGGCCTGGGGGCCTGTCCATTTCAACCTTCTGTCTCTGGGGACACTGTCTGAGAGTCTAAGTGGAGATAGTTGCTCCGCTGGTGTCAGAGAACCCCTCTTAGTCCAGGGTGGCCTATACTATTGATGGCCTCAGGGACCTTGGTGCTTTTCCCTAACCTGTAGGGTTGTGGTCAATGGATTGGGGACACTTTCCTTGGAGAGGGCAGGCACAATCTTTCGCTGTTTGGTCCAGAGGCCCTAGCCTGGATGTTGTGTGGGTCCAGGCTGTGGGCACAGAAGTCTGAATACACAAACTCAGCTTATGAGTGGCGCCTAGGGTATGGCCGGCCGGATGTACAGCCCGAGAGGGAGCTCCTGGGCCTCTGAAACAAGGGCGAGTGGGAGGCGTTCCTTCAGGCTTTTGTCTCTGGATGTTGTGTCCGGGATAGCCGTGGATTGGAGCGGTGGCCTCAGGTACTGTGGACGAGTATCCCTCTCTGGGGATTTGTCCCAGCTCCCAAGAGTTTGGGGTCATTTTGTGGGAAGGGTGGAGTCGTGTTGTCTGGCTCATGGGACTCTCCAAGAAAGGGATTCCAGAGCAGAGCTCCAGGTACGGGCGGGGCGAATGGAAATTTCAAACCGTGGTGAGGATTGGGTGCATAGGGGCTTGGCAAGCCCCATATGAGGGCTCTTGGTCCAGGGCCTGACAGGCCTTTCTTTGACATGGGGCTCATGCTGAGGGTCACAGTGTGAATTTGTGCCCAAGCAGCACTCAAGTTTGGGCGTGGCTTCAGGGGCCATGAAGGTTTCTCCCACCCTGAAGGTGTGACTCCATGCCAAGAGCAAGCTTGACAGCCATGGGGAAGGAGGAGTTCTGTTTTGTGCTTGCTATACCCAGCTGTGTGGAGAATTGATATAATGTCTAGGTTCAGATATCTGAAAACCAAGGTTAGGATGAGGTGACGGCATAAGACCATGGCGTGTCCGAAGTGCTGGGTGTGCGGCCAGCTGTCTCCTTGTCTGTCTGGACGTCTGGCTTCAGGCTGTGTCAGGCAGAGCATGAGTGCCCAGAGCAGCCTATCCAGTTCGGGTACCATCGAGGACCGAGCAGGTTGATCCTCATTGGGTTTTCTAGAGAGCCCCACAGGGAAACGTTTTTCTTCCGTTGGGCAGACACTGGGCTGGGTTTTGGTTCCGGAGTTCCTAGTCCAGAGGGCTTGTTTGCCAGGAGTGGGAGGAAGGAAGTCTGAAAACACAAGCTAGCGTGAGGTTTGGGACCGAGGGCACGGCAGGCCCACTCTGCAGAGGCTGAATCGAGATCTCCTGCACTGAGGTCATGTCAACTATGAGACGTGCCTCAGGCTAGATTTCTTGTCCAGCATGGCCTCTTCCTGAAGGGTGTGGGGGCTTCATGAGGCCAGAAAGTTTTGCCTACGATGGGATTTGTGAACTGCTCCAAAACTGAAGGTTACCTTCTGCACGACAGTCGAGTCCTATTGGATGGTTCCAAGAGGCCCCATATGGAAAGACTCGAGAGCAGGTGTCTAAGCATGGATGCCTGGGAACGCCACCTCATATTCCCACTCTTTAGTCAGGACAAGGCAGGCTCAATCTGCGGGCTCCTGGGTGAGCTACCCAGAGGGGAGAGTTGAAATGGACTCTCCTGAAGATGAGTCCTACTGTGGCTTGGTGGCCTGGGAGACCTTGGAATGTGGAGGTGGCTCAGGGACTCTGCAGGATTCTCCAACATGAGGTGTTTGACACGGCTCCAACAAGGAAACTTCCCTTGTGGAGACGAGAGGAGTTCTGTTCCGTGCCTCAGGAAAGCCCCATACCCTGTTCTTCGAACCAAAGCCTCTGAGGAGTGACACCTGGAAACCAAAGCAAGAGTTGAGACTACGGCCTAAAGGCCTGTCTGGCTCAACCTTCTATCTCTGTTGACATCTGTGTGCATGCATTCATGGATGTAGCTGCTCAGCTTGTGTCCGAATGCCCCTGTGAGTCCAGTGAGGCTCCCAGTAGTGGGATGTCCTCGGAGGCCTTGAGGTTTCTCATATTCTGGAGGTGTGTGGCCAAAGGAATGGACACAGTTTCCCAGGAGAGAGCAGGCACGGTCCTGTGGTATGGCTCCAGAGGACCCAGCCTAGAGGCTGTGTTTGCCAGGGCTGTGGGGACAGATGTCTGAAAAAGCAAACTTGGCTCAGCTAGGAGCCAATGTAATGGCAGGCCTGATCTCTAGTCCGTGAGGGGAGATCCTCTGGAAATCAAAGGAGGGCAAGTGGGAGGCAGTCACTCAGGATTTTGTCTCTGGGTGTTGCATTTACAGTGTCCGGTCAGGGTAGGGGTTGTCTCAGAGGCCGAGGAAGAGCCTTCCTCTCGGGGGATTGTCCAAGCTCCCAAGTGTTTTTGTTCATTCTGTGGGAATGAAGAGTACTGTTTTCTGCCACAGGGGACACCCCAGGAGAGGGACTCTAGAGCACAGCAGTGGGTTCCCTCAACTGGAATACACACCATCTAGTTAGTCCTGGGTGCCTATGGGCATGGCAAGCCACATATGCGGGCTCTTGGTCCAGTCACTGAGAGGCGTTACTTGAATAAGGTACTCACGCTGAGGGTCACAATGTGTGTTTGTGCCCAAGGCGGCCCTCACGCTTGGGCGTGGCCTCATGGGCCATGCCGTTTTCTCCTACACTGGAGGTTTGACTCACTGCCAGCAGCAAGGTTTCTTGCCATGGGGAAGGAGGGGTTCTGACTTGTGCATCAGGTTCCCCCCTGTGCAGGGATTGGAGATAAGGTCTAGGTTCCGATGACTGAAAACCCAGGTTGGGAATGGATGGTGGCCTAAGGCAGTGGCGGGTCCAATGTGCTGGGTGTGCAGCCAGCTCTGTCGGTGTCTGTTGGAAGGTCTGGGCTCAGGCTATTTGTGACAGAGCATCACTGTTTAAGGTAGCCTATGCAATTGGGGTGTTGCCGAGGGCCAAGCAGTTTGATCCTCATTTGGGGTTTCTGGGCAGCGCCATAGACAAGGTTTTTCTCCTGGGAGGCAGGCACAGTGCTTCATTGTGGCCCCAGAATTCCCAGTAGGGAGGGTTTGTGGGCCAGGAGTGTGAGGACGGAAGTCTGAAAACACAAGCTAGTGTGAGGATTGGAGCCAAGGGCAGAGCAGGCCCACTCTGCAGAGGCTGAATCAAAATCTCCTGCATCTGAAGTCAGGCTGAGGATCAGACGTTGGCTGAGGCTGGAGTATGTGTCCATGATGGCACCTTCATGAAGTGGGGGCCTCATGAGGCCAAGGAAGTTTTCCCACGCTGAGTTTGGAGGTTGCCCCAAACCACAAGGTTTCCTTCTGCGGGACATTCGAGTCCTGTTGCATGGCTCCAGGACATACCATATGGAAGGATGGAGAGCAGGGTTCGAAGGATGGATCCCTGTACAGCATGCCTCGCATTCCCATTGGCTATTAGCGACAAGATATGTTTGATCTGCTGCCTCTGGAACACGCGACCCAGCGGGCTGAGTTGAAATGGCCTCTCCTGAGGATGCGTCATAATGTGCGTTTGGGTCCATGGAGACCTTGGAATGTGCTGGTTGTTCAGTGGCCCTGCGGAACTCTCCTACCTGAAGTGTTTGATACATCCCAGTAAGAAGGCTGCCCATGTGGAGATGAGAGATCTTTGGTTTGGTGCCTCAGAAAAGCCCCATGTGCTGGTCTACAAAAACAGTCCTCTGAGAACGGAAACATGGAAACCAAAGCTAAGGTTCAAATTAGGGCCTGGGGGCCTGTCCATTTCAACCTTCTGTCTCTGGGGACACTGTCTGAGAGTCTAAGTGGAGATAGTTGCTCCGCTGGTGTCAGAGAACCCCTCTTAGTCCAGGGTGGCCTATACTATTGATGGCCTCAGGGACCTTGGTGCTTTTCCCTAACCTGTAGGGTTGTGGTCAATGGATTGGGGACACTTTCCTTGGAGAGGGCAGGCACAATCTTTCGCTGTTTGGTCCAGAGGCCCTAGCCTGGATGTTGTGTGGGTCCAGGCTGTGGGCACAGAAGTCTGAATACACAAACTCAGCTTATGAGTGGCGCCTAGGGTATGGCCGGCCGGATGTACAGCCCGAGAGGGAGCTCCTGGGCCTCTGAAACAAGGGCGAGTGGGAGGCGTTCCTTCAGGCTTTTGTCTCTGGATGTTGTGTCCGGGATAGCCGTGGATTGGAGCGGTGGCCTCAGGTACTGTGGACGAGTATCCCTCTCTGGGGATTTGTTCCAGCTCCCAAGAGTTTGGGGTCATTTTGTGGGAAGGGTGGAGTCGTGTTGTCTGGCTCATGGGACTCTCCAAGAAAGGGATTCCAGAGCAGAGCTCCAGGTACGGGCGGGGCGACTGGAAATTTCAAACCGTGGTGAGGATTGGGTGCATAGGGGCTTGGCAAGCCCCATATGAGGGCTCTTGGTCCAGGGCCTGACAGGCCTTTCTTTGACATGGGGCTCATGCTGAGGGTCACAGTGTGAATTTGTGCCCAAGCAGCACTCAAGTTTGGGCGTGGCTTCAGGGGCCATGAAGGTTTCTCCCACCCTGAAGGTGTGACTCCATGCCAAGAGCAAGCTTGACAGCCATGGGGAAGGAGGAGTTCTGTTTTGTGCTTGCTATACCCAGCTGTGTGGAGAATTGATATAATGTCTAGGTTCAGATATCTGAAAACCAAGGTTAGGATGAGGTGACGGCATAAGACCATGGCGTGTCCGAAGTGCTGGGTGTGCGGCCAGCTGTCTCCTTGTCTGTCTGGACGTCTGGCTTCAGGCTGTGTCAGGCAGAGCATGAGTGCCCAGAGCAGCCTATCCAGTTCGGGTACCATCGAGGACCGAGCAGGTTGATCCTCATTGGGTTTTCTAGAGAGCCCCACAGGGAAACGTTTTTCTTCCGTTGGGCAGACACTGGGCTGGGTTTTGGTTCCGGAGTTCCTAGTCCAGAGGGCTTGTTTGCCAGGAGTGGGAGGAAGGAAGTCTGAAAACACAAGCTAGCGTGAGGTTTGGGACCGAGGGCACGGCAGGCCCACTCTGCAGAGGCTGAATCGAGATCTCCTGCACTGAGGTCATGTCAACTATGAGACGTGCCTCAGGCTAGATTTCTTGTCCAGCATGGCCTCTTCCTGAAGGGTGTGGGGGCTTCATGAGGCCAGAAAGTTTTGCCTACGATGGGATTTGTGAACTGCTCCAAAACTGAAGGTTACCTTCTGCACGACAGTCGAGTCCTATTGGATGGTTCCAAGAGGCCCCATATGGAAAGACTCGAGAGCAGGTGTCTAAGCATGGATGCCTGGGAACGCCACCTCATATTCCCACTCTTTAGTCAGGACAAGGCAGGCTCAATCTGCGGGCTCCTGGGTGAGCTACCCAGAGGGGAGAGTTGAAATGGACTCTCCTGAAGATGAGTCCTACTGTGGCTTGGTGGCCTGGGAGACCTTGGAATGTGGAGGTGGCTCAGGGACTCTGCAGGATTCTCCAACATGAGGTGTTTGACACGGCTCCAACAAGGAAACTTCCCTTGTGGAGACGAGAGGAGTTCTGTTCCGTGCCTCAGGAAAGCCCCATACCCTGTTCTTCGAACCAAAGCCTCTGAGGAGTGACACCTGGAAACCAAAGCAAGAGTTGAGACTACGGCCTAAAGGCCTGTCCGGCTCAACCTTCTATCTCTGTTGACATCTGTGTGCATGCATTCATGGATGTAGCTGCTCAGCTTGTGTCCGAATGCCCCTGTGAGTCCAGTGAGGCTCCCAGTAGTGGGATGTCCTCGGAGGCCTTGAGGTTTCTCATATTCTGGAGGTGTGTGGCCAAAGGAATGGACACAGTTTCCCAGGAGAGAGCAGGCACGGTCCTGTGGTATGGCTCCAGAGGACCCAGCCTAGAGGCTGTGTTTGCCAGGGCTGTGGGGACAGATGTCTGAAAAAGCAAACTTGGCTCAGCTAGGAGCCAATGTAATGGCAGGCCTGATCTCTAGTCCGTGAGGGGAGATCCTCTGGAAATCAAAGGAGGGCAAGTGGGAGGCAGTCACTCAGGATTTTGTCTCTGGGTGTTGCATTTACAGTGTCCGGTCAGGGTAGGGGTTGTCTCAGAGGCCGAGGAAGAGCCTTCCTCTCGGGGGATTGTCCAAGCTCCCAAGTGTTTGTGTTCATTCTGTGGGAATGAAGAGTACTGTTTTCTGCCACAGGGGACACCCCAGGAGAGGGACTCTAGAGCACAGCAGTGGGTTCCCTCAACTGGAATACACACCATCTAGTTAGTCCTGGGTGCCTATGGGCATGGCAAGCCACATATGCGGGCTCTTGGTCCAGTCACTGAGAGGCGTTACTTGAATAAGGTACTCACGCTGAGGGTCACAATGTGTGTTTGTGCCCAAGGCGGCCCTCACGCTTGGGCGTGGCCTCATGGGCCATGCCGTTTTCTCCTACACTGGAGGTTTGACTCACTGCCAGCAGCAAGGTTTCTTGCCATGGGGAAGGAGGGGTTCTGACTTGTGCATCAGGTTCCCCCCTGTGCAGGGATTGGAGATAAGGTCTAGGTTCCGATGACTGAAAACCCAGGTTGGGAATGGATGGTGGCCTAAGGCAGTGGCGGGTCCAATGTGCTGGGTGTGCAGCCAGCTCTGTCGGTGTCTGTTGGAAGGTCTGGGCTCAGGCTATTTGCGACAGAGCATCACTGTTTAAGGTAGCCTATGCAATTGGGGTGTTGCCGAGGGCCAAGCAGTTTGATCCTCATTTGGGGTTTCTGGGCAGCGCCATAGACAAGGTTTTTCTCCTGGGAGGCAGGCACAGTGCTTCATTGTGGCCCCAGAATTCCCAGTAGGGAGGGTTTGTGGGCCAGGAGTGTGAGGACGGAAGTCTGAAAACACAAGCTAGTGTGAGGATTGGAGCCAAGGGCAGAGCAGGCCCACTCTGCAGAGGCTGAATCAAAATCTCCTGCATCTGAAGTCAGGCTGAGGATCAGACGTTGGCTGAGGCTGGAGTATGTGTCCATGATGGCACCTTCATGAAGTGGGGGCCTCATGAGGCCAAGGAAGTTTTCCCACGCTGAGTTTGGAGGTTGCCCCAAACCACAAGGTTTCCTTCTGCGGGACATTCGAGTCCTGTTGCATGGCTCCAGGACATACCATATGGAAGGATGGAGAGCAGGGTTCGAAGGATGGATCCCTGTACAGCATGCCTCGCATTCCCATTGGCTATTAGCGACAAGATATGTTTGATCTGCTGCCTCTGGAACACGCGACCCAGCGGGCTGAGTTGAAATGGCCTCTCCTGAGGATGCGTCATAATGTGCGTTTGGGTCCATGGAGACCTTGGAATGTGCTGGTTGTTCAGTGGCCCTGCGGAACTCTCCTACCTGAAGTGTTTGATACATCCCAGTAAGAAGGCTGCCCATGTGGAGATGAGAGATCTTTGGTTTGGTGCCTCAGAAAAGCCCCATGTGCTGGTCTACAAAAACAGTCCTCTGAGAACGGAAACATGGAAACCAAAGCTAAGGTTCAAATTAGGGCCTGGGGGCCTGTCCATTTCAACCTTCTGTCTCTGGGGACACTGTCTGAGAGTCTAAGTGGAGATAGTTGCTCCGCTGGTGTCAGAGAACCCCTCTTAGTCCAGGGTGGCCTATACTATTGATGGCCTCAGGGACCTTGGTGCTTTTCCCTAACCTGTAGGGTTGTGGTCAATGGATTGGGGACACTTTCCTTGGAGAGGGCAGGCACAATCTTTCGCTGTTTGGTCCAGAGGCCCTAGCCTGGATGTTGTGTGGGTCCAGGCTGTGGGCACAGAAGTCTGAATACACAAACTCAGCTTATGAGTGGCGCCTAGGGTATGGCCGGCCGGATGTACAGCCCGAGAGGGAGCTCCTGGGCCTCTGAAACAAGGGCGAGTGGGAGGCGTTCCTTCAGGCTTTTGTCTCTGGATGTTGTGTCCGGGATAGCCGTGGATTGGAGCGGTGGCCTCAGGTACTGTGGACGAGTATCCCTCTCTGGGGATTTGTTCCAGCTCCCAAGAGTTTGGGGTCATTTTGTGGGAAGGGTGGAGTCGTGTTGTCTGGCTCATGGGACTCTCCAAGAAAGGGATTCCAGAGCAGAGCTCCAGGTACGGGCGGGGCGACTGGAAATTTCAAACCGTGGTGAGGATTGGGTGCATAGGGGCTTGGCAAGCCCCATATGAGGGCTCTTGGTCCAGGGCCTGACAGGCCTTTCTTTGACATGGGGCTCATGCTGAGGGTCACAGTGTGAATTTGTGCCCAAGCAGCACTCAAGTTTGGGCGTGGCTTCAGGGGCCATGAAGGTTTCTCCCACCCTGAAGGTGTGACTCCATGCCAAGAGCAAGCTTGACAGCCATGGGGAAGGAGGAGTTCTGTTTTGTGCTTGCTATACCCAGCTGTGTGGAGAATTGATATAATGTCTAGGTTCAGATATCTGAAAACCAAGGTTAGGATGAGGTGACGGCATAAGACCATGGCGTGTCCGAAGTGCTGGGTGTGCGGCCAGCTGTCTCCTTGTCTGTCTGGACGTCTGGCTTCAGGCTGTGTCAGGCAGAGCATGAGTGCCCAGAGCAGCCTATCCAGTTCGGGTACCATCGAGGACCGAGCAGGTTGATCCTCATTGGGTTTTCTAGAGAGCCCCACAGGGAAACGTTTTTCTTCCGTTGGGCAGACACTGGGCTGGGTTTTGGTTCCGGAGTTCCTAGTCCAGAGGGCTTGTTTGCCAGGAGTGGGAGGAAGGAAGTCTGAAAACACAAGCTAGCGTGAGGTTTGGGACCGAGGGCACGGCAGGCCCACTCTGCAGAGGCTGAATCGAGATCTCCTGCACTGAGGTCATGTCAACTATGAGACGTGCCTCAGGCTAGATTTCTTGTCCAGCATGGCCTCTTCCTGAAGGGTGTGGGGGCTTCATGAGGCCAGAAAGTTTTGCCTACGATGGGATTTGTGAACTGCTCCAAAACTGAAGGTTACCTTCTGCACGACAGTCGAGTCCTATTGGATGGTTCCAAGAGGCCCCATATGGAAAGACTCGAGAGCAGGTGTCTAAGCATGGATGCCTGGGAACGCCACCTCATATTCCCACTCTTTAGTCAGGACAAGGCAGGCTCAATCTGCGGGCTCCTGGGTGAGCTACCCAGAGGGGAGAGTTGAAATGGACTCTCCTGAAGATGAGTCCTACTGTGGCTTGGTGGCCTGGGAGACCTTGGAATGTGGAGGTGGCTCAGGGACTCTGCAGGATTCTCCAACATGAGGTGTTTGACACGGCTCCAACAAGGAAACTTCCCTTGTGGAGACGAGAGGAGTTCTGTTCCGTGCCTCAGGAAAGCCCCATACCCTGTTCTTCGAACCAAAGCCTCTGAGGAGTGACACCTGGAAACCAAAGCAAGAGTTGAGACTACGGCCTAAAGGCCTGTCCGGCTCAACCTTCTATCTCTGTTGACATCTGTGTGCATGCATTCATGGATGTAGCTGCTCAGCTTGTGTCCGAATGCCCCTGTGAGTCCAGTGAGGCTCCCAGTAGTGGGATGTCCTCGGAGGCCTTGAGGTTTCTCATATTCTGGAGGTGTGTGGCCAAAGGAATGGACACAGTTTCCCAGGAGAGAGCAGGCACGGTCCTGTGGTATGGCTCCAGAGGACCCAGCCTAGAGGCTGTGTTTGCCAGGGCTGTGGGGACAGATGTCTGAAAAAGCAAACTTGGCTCAGCTAGGAGCCAATGTAATGGCAGGCCTGATCTCTAGTCCGTGAGGGGAGATCCTCTGGAAATCAAAGGAGGGCAAGTGGGAGGCAGTCACTCAGGATTTTGTCTCTGGGTGTTGCATTTACAGTGTCCGGTCAGGGTAGGGGTTGTCTCAGAGGCCGAGGAAGAGCCTTCCTCTCGGGGGATTGTCCAAGCTCCCAAGTGTTTGTGTTCATTCTGTGGGAATGAAGAGTACTGTTTTCTGCCACAGGGGACACCCCAGGAGAGGGACTCTAGAGCACAGCAGTGGGTTCCCTCAACTGGAATACACACCATCTAGTTAGTCCTGGGTGCCTATGGGCATGGCAAGCCACATATGCGGGCTCTTGGTCCAGTCACTGAGAGGCGTTACTTGAATAAGGTACTCACGCTGAGGGTCACAATGTGTGTTTGTGCCCAAGGCGGCCCTCACGCTTGGGCGTGGCCTCATGGGCCATGCCGTTTTCTCCTACACTGGAGGTTTGACTCACTGCCAGCAGCAAGGTTTCTTGCCATGGGGAAGGAGGGGTTCTGACTTGTGCATCAGGTTCCCCCCTGTGCAGGGATTGGAGATAAGGTCTAGGTTCCGATGACTGAAAACCCAGGTTGGGAATGGATGGTGGCCTAAGGCAGTGGCGGGTCCAATGTGCTGGGTGTGCAGCCAGCTCTGTCGGTGTCTGTTGGAAGGTCTGGGCTCAGGCTATTTGCGACAGAGCATCACTGTTTAAGGTAGCCTATGCAATTGGGGTGTTGCCGAGGGCCAAGCAGTTTGATCCTCATTTGGGGTTTCTGGGCAGCGCCATAGACAAGGTTTTTCTCCTGGGAGGCAGGCACAGTGCTTCATTGTGGCCCCAGAATTCCCAGTAGGGAGGGTTTGTGGGCCAGGAGTGTGAGGACGGAAGTCTGAAAACACAAGCTAGTGTGAGGATTGGAGCCAAGGGCAGAGCAGGCCCACTCTGCAGAGGCTGAATCAAAATCTCCTGCATCTGAAGTCAGGCTGAGGATCAGACGTTGGCTGAGGCTGGAGTATGTGTCCATGATGGCACCTTCATGAAGTGGGGGCCTCATGAGGCCAAGGAAGTTTTCCCACGCTGAGTTTGGAGGTTGCCCCAAACCACAAGGTTTCCTTCTGCGGGACATTCGAGTCCTGTTGCATGGCTCCAGGACATACCATATGGAAGGATGGAGAGCAGGGTTCGAAGGATGGATCCCTGTACAGCATGCCTCGCATTCCCATTGGCTATTAGCGACAAGATATGTTTGATCTGCTGCCTCTGGAACACGCGACCCAGCGGGCTGAGTTGAAATGGCCTCTCCTGAGGATGCGTCATAATGTGCGTTTGGGTCCATGGAGACCTTGGAATGTGCTGGTTGTTCAGTGGCCCTGCGGAACTCTCCTACCTGAAGTGTTTGATACATCCCAGTAAGAAGGCTGCCCATGTGGAGATGAGAGATCTTTGGTTTGGTGCCTCAGAAAAGCCCCATGTGCTGGTCTACAAAAACAGTCCTCTGAGAACGGAAACATGGAAACCAAAGCTAAGGTTCAAATTAGGGCCTGGGGGCCTGTCCATTTCAACCTTCTGTCTCTGGGGACACTGTCTGAGAGTCTAAGTGGAGATAGTTGCTCCGCTGGTGTCAGAGAACCCCTCTTAGTCCAGGGTGGCCTATACTATTGATGGCCTCAGGGACCTTGGTGCTTTTCCCTAACCTGTAGGGTTGTGGTCAATGGATTGGGGACACTTTCCTTGGAGAGGGCAGGCACAATCTTTCGCTGTTTGGTCCAGAGGCCCTAGCCTGGATGTTGTGTGGGTCCAGGCTGTGGGCACAGAAGTCTGAATACACAAACTCAGCTTATGAGTGGCGCCTAGGGTATGGCCGGCCGGATGTACAGCCCGAGAGGGAGCTCCTGGGCCTCTGAAACAAGGGCGAGTGGGAGGCGTTCCTTCAGGCTTTTGTCTCTGGATGTTGTGTCCGGGATAGCCGTGGATTGGAGCGGTGGCCTCAGGTACTGTGGACGAGTATCCCTCTCTGGGGATTTGTTCCAGCTCCCAAGAGTTTGGGGTCATTTTGTGGGAAGGGTGGAGTCGTGTTGTCTGGCTCATGGGACTCTCCAAGAAAGGGATTCCAGAGCAGAGCTCCAGGTACGGGCGGGGCGACTGGAAATTTCAAACCGTGGTGAGGATTGGGTGCATAGGGGCTTGGCAAGCCCCATATGAGGGCTCTTGGTCCAGGGCCTGACAGGCCTTTCTTTGACATGGGGCTCATGCTGAGGGTCACAGTGTGAATTTGTGCCCAAGCAGCACTCAAGTTTGGGCGTGGCTTCAGGGGCCATGAAGGTTTCTCCCACCCTGAAGGTGTGACTCCATGCCAAGAGCAAGCTTGACAGCCATGGGGAAGGAGGAGTTCTGTTTTGTGCTTGCTATACCCAGCTGTGTGGAGAATTGATATAATGTCTAGGTTCAGATATCTGAAAACCAAGGTTAGGATGAGGTGACGGCATAAGACCATGGCGTGTCCGAAGTGCTGGGTGTGCGGCCAGCTGTCTCCTTGTCTGTCTGGACGTCTGGCTTCAGGCTGTGTCAGGCAGAGCATGAGTGCCCAGAGCAGCCTATCCAGTTCGGGTACCATCGAGGACCGAGCAGGTTGATCCTCATTGGGTTTTCTAGAGAGCCCCACAGGGAAACGTTTTTCTTCCGTTGGGCAGACACTGGGCTGGGTTTTGGTTCCGGAGTTCCTAGTCCAGAGGGCTTGTTTGCCAGGAGTGGGAGGAAGGAAGTCTGAAAACACAAGCTAGCGTGAGGTTTGGGACCGAGGGCACGGCAGGCCCACTCTGCAGAGGCTGAATCGAGATCTCCTGCACTGAGGTCATGTCAACTATGAGACGTGCCTCAGGCTAGATTTCTTGTCCAGCATGGCCTCTTCCTGAAGGGTGTGGGGGCTTCATGAGGCCAGAAAGTTTTGCCTACGATGGGATTTGTGAACTGCTCCAAAACTGAAGGTTACCTTCTGCACGACAGTCGAGTCCTATTGGATGGTTCCAAGAGGCCCCATATGGAAAGACTCGAGAGCAGGTGTCTAAGCATGGATGCCTGGGAACGCCACCTCATATTCCCACTCTTTAGTCAGGACAAGGCAGGCTCAATCTGCGGGCTCCTGGGTGAGCTACCCAGAGGGGAGAGTTGAAATGGACTCTCCTGAAGATGAGTCCTACTGTGGCTTGGTGGCCTGGGAGACCTTGGAATGTGGAGGTGGCTCAGGGACTCTGCAGGATTCTCCAACATGAGGTGTTTGACACGGCTCCAACAAGGAAACTTCCCATGTGGAGACGAGAGGAGTTCTGTTCCGTGCCTCAGGAAAGCCCCATACCCTGTTCTTCGAACCAAAGCCTCTGAGGAGTGACACCTGGAAACCAAAGCAAGAGTTGAGACTACGGCCTAAAGGCCTGTCCGGCTCAACCTTCTATCTCTGTTGACATCTGTGTGCATGCATTCATGGATGTAGCTGCTCAGCTTGTGTCCGAATGCCCCTGTGAGTCCAGTGAGGCTCCCAGTAGTGGGATGTCCTCGGAGGCCTTGAGGTTTCTCATATTCTGGAGGTGTGTGGCCAAAGGAATGGACACAGTTTCCCAGGAGAGAGCAGGCACGGTCCTGTGGTATGGCTCCAGAGGACCCAGCCTAGAGGCTGTGTTTGCCAGGGCTGTGGGGACAGATGTCTGAAAAAGCAAACTTGGCTCAGCTAGGAGCCAATGTAATGGCAGGCCTGATCTCTAGTCCGTGAGGGGAGATCCTCTGGAAATCAAAGGAGGGCAAGTGGGAGGCAGTCACTCAGGATTTTGTCTCTGGGTGTTGCATTTACAGTGTCCGGTCAGGGTAGGGGTTGTCTCAGAGGCCGAGGAAGAGCCTTCCTCTTGGGGGATTGTCCAAGCTCCCAAGTGTTTGTGTTCATTCTGTGGGAATGAAGAGTACTGTTTTCTGCCACAGGGGACACCCCAGGAGAGGGACTCTAGAGCACAGCAGTGGGTTCCCTCAACTGGAATACACACCATCTAGTTAGTCCTGGGTGCCTATGGGCATGGCAAGCCACATATGCGGGCTCTTGGTCCAGTCACTGAGAGGCGTTACTTGAATAAGGTACTCACGCTGAGGGTCACAATGTGTGTTTGTGCCCAAGGCGGCCCTCACGCTTGGGCGTGGCCTCATGGGCCATGCCGTTTTCTCCTACACTGGAGGTTTGACTCACTGCCAGCAGCAAGGTTTCTTGCCATGGGGAAGGAGGGGTTCTGACTTGTGCATCAGGTTCCCCCCTGTGCAGGGATTGGAGATAAGGTCTAGGTTCCGATGACTGAAAACCCAGGTTGGGAATGGATGGTGGCCTAAGGCAGTGGCGGGTCCAATGTGCTGGGTGTGCAGCCAGCTCTGTCGGTGTCTGTTGGAAGGTCTGGGCTCAGGCTATTTGCGACAGAGCATCACTGTTTAAGGTAGCCTATGCAATTGGGGTGTTGCCGAGGGCCAAGCAGTTTGATCCTCATTTGGGGTTTCTGGGCAGCGCCATAGACAAGGTTTTTCTCCTGGGAGGCAGGCACAGTGCTTCATTGTGGCCCCAGAATTCCCAGTAGGGAGGGTTTGTGGGCCAGGAGTGTGAGGACGGAAGTCTGAAAACACAAGCTAGTGTGAGGATTGGAGCCAAGGGCAGAGCAGGCCCACTCTGCAGAGGCTGAATCAAAATCTCCTGCATCTGAAGTCAGGCTGAGGATCAGACGTTGGCTGAGGCTGGAGTATGTGTCCATGATGGCACCTTCATGAAGTGGGGGCCTCATGAGGCCAAGGAAGTTTTCCCACGCTGAGTTTGGAGGTTGCCCCAAACCACAAGGTTTCCTTCTGCGGGACATTCGAGTCCTGTTGCATGGCTCCAGGACATACCATATGGAAGGATGGAGAGCAGGGTTCGAAGGATGGATCCCTGTACAGCATGCCTCGCATTCCCATTGGCTATTAGCGACAAGATATGTTTGATCTGCTGCCTCTGGAACACGCGACCCAGCGGGCTGAGTTGAAATGGCCTCTCCTGAGGATGCGTCATAATGTGCGTTTGGGTCCATGGAGACCTTGGAATGTGCTGGTTGTTCAGTGGCCCTGCGGAACTCTCCTACCTGAAGTGTTTGATACATCCCAGTAAGAAGGCTGCCCATGTGGAGATGAGAGATCTTTGGTTTGGTGCCTCAGAAAAGCCCCATGTGCTGGTCTACAAAAACAGTCCTCTGAGAACGGAAACATGGAAACCAAAGCTAAGGTTCAAATTAGGGCCTGGGGGCCTGTCCATTTCAACCTTCTGTCTCTGGGGACACTGTCTGAGAGTCTAAGTGGAGATAGTTGCTCCGCTGGTGTCAGAGAACCCCTCTTAGTCCAGGGTGGCCTATACTATTGATGGCCTCAGGGACCTTGGTGCTTTTCCCTAACCTGTAGGGTTGTGGTCAATGGATTGGGGACACTTTCCTTGGAGAGGGCAGGCACAATCTTTCGCTGTTTGGTCCAGAGGCCCTAGCCTGGATGTTGTGTGGGTCCAGGCTGTGGGCACAGAAGTCTGAATACACAAACTCAGCTTATGAGTGGCGCCTAGGGTATGGCCGGCCGGATGTACAGCCCGAGAGGGAGCTCCTGGGCCTCTGAAACAAGGGCGAGTGGGAGGCGTTCCTTCAGGCTTTTGTCTCTGGATGTTGTGTCCGGGATAGCCGTGGATTGGAGCGGTGGCCTCAGGTACTGTGGACGAGTATCCCTCTCTGGGGATTTGTTCCAGCTCCCAAGAGTTTGGGGTCATTTTGTGGGAAGGGTGGAGTCGTGTTGTCTGGCTCATGGGACTCTCCAAGAAAGGGATTCCAGAGCAGAGCTCCAGGTACGGGCGGGGCGACTGGAAATTTCAAACCGTGGTGAGGATTGGGTGCATAGGGGCTTGGCAAGCCCCATATGAGGGCTCTTGGTCCAGGGCCTGACAGGCCTTTCTTTGACATGGGGCTCATGCTGAGGGTCACAGTGTGAATTTGTGCCCAAGCAGCACTCAAGTTTGGGCGTGGCTTCAGGGGCCATGAAGGTTTCTCCCACCCTGAAGGTGTGACTCCATGCCAAGAGCAAGCTTGACAGCCATGGGGAAGGAGGAGTTCTGTTTTGTGCTTGCTATACCCAGCTGTGTGGAGAATTGATATAATGTCTAGGTTCAGATATCTGAAAACCAAGGTTAGGATGAGGTGACGGCATAAGACCATGGCGTGTCCGAAGTGCTGGGTGTGCGGCCAGCTGTCTCCTTGTCTGTCTGGACGTCTGGCTTCAGGCTGTGTCAGGCAGAGCATGAGTGCCCAGAGCAGCCTATCCAGTTCGGGTACCATCGAGGACCGAGCAGGTTGATCCTCATTGGGTTTTCTAGAGAGCCCCACAGGGAAACGTTTTTCTTCCGTTGGGCAGACACTGGGCTGGGTTTTGGTTCCGGAGTTCCTAGTCCAGAGGGCTTGTTTGCCAGGAGTGGGAGGAAGGAAGTCTGAAAACACAAGCTAGCGTGAGGTTTGGGACCGAGGGCACGGCAGGCCCACTCTGCAGAGGCTGAATCGAGATCTCCTGCACTGAGGTCATGTCAACTATGAGACGTGCCTCAGGCTAGATTTCTTGTCCAGCATGGCCTCTTCCTGAAGGGTGTGGGGGCTTCATGAGGCCAGAAAGTTTTGCCTACGATGGGATTTGTGAACTGCTCCAAAACTGAAGGTTACCTTCTGCACGACAGTCGAGTCCTATTGGATGGTTCCAAGAGGCCCCATATGGAAAGACTCGAGAGCAGGTGTCTAAGCATGGATGCCTGGGAACGCCACCTCATATTCCCACTCTTTAGTCAGGACAAGGCAGGCTCAATCTGCGGGCTCCTGGGTGAGCTACCCAGAGGGGAGAGTTGAAATGGACTCTCCTGAAGATGAGTCCTACTGTGGCTTGGTGGCCTGGGAGACCTTGGAATGTGGAGGTGGCTCAGGGACTCTGCAGGATTCTCCAACATGAGGTGTTTGACACGGCTCCAACAAGGAAACTTCCCATGTGGAGACGAGAGGAGTTCTGTTCCGTGCCTCAGGAAAGCCCCATACCCTGTTCTTCGAACCAAAGCCTCTGAGGAGTGACACCTGGAAACCAAAGCAAGAGTTGAGACTACGGCCTAAAGGCCTGTCCGGCTCAACCTTCTATCTCTGTTGACATCTGTGTGCATGCATTCATGGATGTAGCTGCTCAGCTTGTGTCCGAATGCCCCTGTGAGTCCAGTGAGGCTCCCAGTAGTGGGATGTCCTCGGAGGCCTTGAGGTTTCTCATATTCTGGAGGTGTGTGGCCAAAGGAATGGACACAGTTTCCCAGGAGAGAGCAGGCACGGTCCTGTGGTATGGCTCCAGAGGACCCAGCCTAGAGGCTGTGTTTGCCAGGGCTGTGTGGACAGATGTCTGAAAAAGCAAACTTGGCTCAGCTAGGGGCCAATGTAATGGCAGGCCTGATCTCTAGTCCGTGAGGGGAGATCCTCTGGAAATCAAAGGAGGGCAAGTGGCAGGCAGTCACTCAGGATTTTGTCTCTGGGTGTTGCATTTACAGTGTCCGGTCAGGGTAGGGGTTGTCTCAGAGGCCGAGGAAGAGCCTTCCTCTCGGGGGATTGTCCAAGCTCCCAAGTGTTTCTGTTCATTCTGTGGGAATGAAGAATACTGTTTTCTGCCACAGGGGACCCCCCAGGAGAGGGACTCTAGAGCACAGCAGTGGGTTCCCGCAACTGGAATACACACCATCTAGTTAGTCCTGGGTGCCTATGGACATGGCAAGCCACATATGCGGGCTCTTGGTCCAGTCACTGAGAGGCGTTACTTGAATAAGGTACTCACGCTGAGGGTCACAATGTGTGTTTGTGCCCAAGGCGGCCCTCACGCTTGGGCGTGGCCTCATGGGCCATGCCGTTTTCTCCTACACTGGAGGTTTGACTCACTGCCAGCAGCAAGGTTTCTTGCCATGGGGAAGGAGGGGTTCTGACTTGTGCATCAGGTTCCCCCCTTGCAGGGATTGGAGATAAGGTCTAGGTTCCGATGACTGAAAACCCAGGTTGGGAATGGATGGTGGCCTAAGGCAGTGGCGGGTCCAATGTGCTGGGTGTGCAGCCAGCTCTGTCGGTGTCTGTTGGAAGGTCTGGGCTCAGGCTATTTGCGACAGAGCATCACTGTTTAAGGTAGCCTATGCAATTGGGGTGTTGCCGAGGACCAAGCAGTTTGATCCTCATTTGGGGTTTCTGGGCAGCGCCATAGACAAGGTTTTTCTCCTGGGAGGCAGGCACAGTGCTTCATTGTGGCCCCAGAATTCCCAGTAGGGAGGGTTTGTGGGCCAGGAGTGTGAGGACGGAAGTCTGAAAACACAAGCTAGTGTGAGGATTGGAGCCAAGGGCAGAGCAGGCCCACTCTGCAGAGGCTGAATCAAAATCTCCTGCATCTGAAGTCAGGCTGAGGATCAGACGTTGGCTGAGGCTGGAGTATGTGTCCATGATGGCACCTTCATGAAGTGGGGGCCTCATGAGGCCAAGGAAGTTTTCCCACGCTGAGTTTGGAGGTTGCCCCAAACCACAAGGTTTCCTTCTGCGGGACATTCGAGTCCTGTTGCATGGCTCCAGGACATATCATATGGAAGGACTGGAGAGCAGGGTTCGAAGGATGGATCCCTGTACTGCATGCCTCGCATTCCCATTGGCTATTAGCGACAAGATATGTTTGATCTGCTGCCTCTGGAACACGCGACCCAGCGGGCTGAGTTGAAATGGCCTCTCCTGAGGATGCGTCATAATGTGCGTTTGGGTCCATGGAGACCTTGGAATGTGCTGGTTGTTCAGTGGCCCTGCGGAACTCTCCTACCTGAAGTGTTTGATACATCCCAGTAAGAAGGCTGCCCATGTGGAGATGAGAGATCTTTGGTTTGGTGCCTCAGAAAAGCCCCATGTGCTGGTCTACGAAAACAGTCCTCTGAGAACGGAAACATGGAAACCAAAGCTAAGGTTCAGATTAGGGCCTGGGGGCCTGTCCATTTCAACCTTCTGTCTCTGGGGACACTGTCTGAGAGTCTAAGTGGAGATAGTTGCTCCGCTGGTGTCAGAGAACCCCTCTTAGTCCAGGGTGGCCTATACTATTGATGGCCTCAGGGACCTTGGTGCTTTTCCCTAACCTGTAGGGTTGTGGTCAATGGATTGGGGACACTTTCCTTGGAGAGGGCAGGCACAATCTTTCGCTGTTTGGTCCAGAGGCCCTAGCCTGGATGTTGTGTGGGTCCAGGCTGTGGGCACAGAAGTCTGAATACACAAACTCAGCTTATGAGTGGCGCCTAGGGTATGGCCGGCCGGATGTACAGCCCGAGAGGGAGCTCCTGGGCCTCTGAAACAAGGGCGAGTGGGAGGCGTTCCTTCAGGCTTTTGTCTCTGGATGTTGTGTCCGGGATAGCCGTGGATTGGAGCGGTGGCCTCAGGTACTGTGGACGAGTATCCCTCTCTGGGGATTTGTTCCAGCTCCCAAGAGTTTGGGGTCATTTTGTGGGAAGGGTGGAGTCGTGTTGTCTGGCTCATGGGACTCTCCAAGAAAGGGATTCCAGAGCAGAGCTCCAGGTACGGGCGGGGCGACTGGAAATTTCAAACCGTGGTGAGGATTGGGTGCATAGGGGCTTGGCAAGCCCCATATGAGGGCTCTTGGTCCAGGCCCTGACAGGCCTTTCTTTGACATGGGGCTCATGCTGAGGGTCACAGTGTGAATTTGTGCCCAAGCAGCACTCAAGTTTGGGCGTGGCTTCAGGGGCCATGAAGGTTTCTCCCACCCTGAAGGTGTGACTCCATGCCAAGAGCAAGCTTGACAGCCATGGGGAAGGAGGAGTTCTGTTTTGTGCTTGCTATACCCAGCTGTGTGGAGAATTGATATAATGTCTAGGTTCAGATATCTGAAAACCTAGGTTAGGATGAGGTGACGGCATAAGACCATGGCGTGTCCGAAGTGCTGGGTGTGCGGCCAGCTGTCTCCTTGTCTGTCTGGACGTCTGGCTTCAGGCTGTGTCAGACAGAGCATGAGTGCCCAGAGCAGCCTATCCAGTTCGGGTACCGTCGAGGACCGAGCAGCTTGATCCTCATTGGGTTTTCTAGAGAGCCCCACAGGGAAACGTTTTTTTTCCGTTGGGCAGACACTGGGCTGGGTTTTGGTTCCGGAGTTCCTAGTCCAGAGGGCTTGTTTGCCAGGAGTGTGAGGAAGGAAGTCTGAAAACACAAGCTAGCCTGAGGTTTGGGACCGAGGGCACGGCAGGCCCACTCTGCAGAGGCTGAATCGAGATCTCCTGCACTGAGGTCATGTCAACTATGAGACGTGCCTCAGGCTAGAGTTCTTGTCCAGCATGGCCTCTTCCTGAAGGGTGTGGGGGCTTCATGAGGCCAGAAAGTTTTGCCTACGATGGGATTTGTGAACTGCTCCAAAACTGAAGGTTACCTTCTGCACGACAGTCGAGTCCTATTGGATGGTTCCAAGAGGCCCCATATGGAAAGACTCGAGAGCAGGTGTCTAAGCATGGATGCCTGGGAACGCCACCTCATATTCCCACTCTTTAGTCAGGACAAGGCAGGCTCAATCTGCGGGCTCCTGGGTGAGCTACCCAGAGGGGAGAGTTGAAATGGACTCTCCTGAAGATGAGTCATACTGTGGCTTGGTGGCCTGGGAGACCTTGGAATGTGGAGGTGGCTCAGGGACTCTGCAGGATTCTCCAACATGAGGTGTTTGACACGGCTCCAACAAGGAAACTTCCCATGTGGAGACGAGAGGAGTTCTGTTCCGTGCCTCAGGAAAGCCCCATACCCTGTTCTTCGAACCAAAGCCTCTGAGGAGTGACACCTGGAAACCAAAGCAAGAGTTGAGACTACGGCCTAAAGGCCTGTCCGGCTCAACCTTCTATCTCTGTTGACATCTGTGTGCATGCATTCATGGATGTAGCTGCTCAGCTTGTGTCCGAATGCCCCTGTGAGTCCAGTGAGGCTCCCAGTAGTGGGATGTCCTCGGAGGCCTTGAGGTTTCTCATATTCTGGAGGTGTGTGGCCAAAGGAATGGACACAGTTTCCCAGGAGAGAGCAGGCACGGTCCTGTGGTATGGCTCCAGAGGACCCAGCCTAGAGGCTGTGTTTGCCAGGGCTGTGGGGACAGATGTCTGAAAAAGCAAACTTGGCTCAGCTAGGGGCCAATGTAATGGCAGGCCTGATCTCTAGTCCGTGAGGGGAGATCCTCTGGAAATCAAAGTAGGGCAAGTGGGAGGCAGTCACTCAGGATTTTGTCTCTGGGTGTTGCATTTACAGTGTCCGGTCAGGGTAGGGGTTGTCTCAGAGGCCGAGGAAGAGCCTTCCTCTCGGGGGATTGTCCAAGCTCCCAAGTGTTTGTGTTCATTCTGTGGGAATGAAGAATACTGTTTTCTGCCACAGGGGACACCCCAGGAGAGGGACTCTAGAGCACAGCAGTGGGTTCCCTCAACTGGAATACACACCATCTAGTTAGTCCTGGGTGCCTATGGGCATGGCAAGCCACATATGCGGGCTCTTGGTCCAGTCACTGAGAGGCGTTACTTGAATAAGGTACTCACGCTGAGGGTCACAATGTGTGTTTGTGCCCAAGGCGGCCCTCACGCTTGGGCGTGGCCTCATGGGCCATGCCGTTTTCTCCTACACTGGAGGTTTGACTCACTGCCAGCAGCAAGGTTTCTTGCCATGGGGAAGGAGGGGTTCTGACTTGTGCATCAGGTTCCCCCCTGTGCAGGGATTGGAGATAAGGTCTAGGTTCCGATGACTGAAAACCCAGGTTGGGAATGGATGGTGGCCTAAGGCAGTGGCGGGTCCAATGTGCTGGGTGTGCAGCCAGCTCTGTCGGTGTCTGTTGGAAGGTCTGGGCTCAGGCTATTTGCGACAGAGCATCACTGTTTAAGGTAGCCTATGCAATTGGGGTGTTGCCGAGGGCCAAGCAGTTTGATCCTCATTTGGGGTTTCTGGGCAGCGCCATAGACAAGGTTTTTCTCCTGGGAGGCAGGCACAGTGCTTCATTGTGGCCCCAGAATTCCCAGTAGGGAGGGTTTGTGGGCCAGGAGTGTGAGGACGGAAGTCTGAAAACACAAGCTAGTGTGAGGATTGGAGCCAAGGGCAGAGCAGGCCCACTCTGCAGAGGCTGAATCAAAATCTCCTGCATCTGAAGTCAGGCTGAGGATCAGACGTTGGCTGAGGCTGGAGTATGTGTCCATGATGGCACCTTCATGAAGTGGGGGCCTCATGAGGCCAAGGAAGTTTTCCCACGCTGAGTTTGGAGGTTGCCCCAAACCACAAGGTTTCCTTCTGCGGGACATTCGAGTCCTGTTGCATGGCTCCAGGACATACCATATGGAAGGATGGAGAGCAGGGTTCGAAGGATGGATCCCTGTACAGCATGCCTCGCATTCCCATTGGCTATTAGCGACAAGATATGTTTGATCTGCTGCCTCTGGAACACGCGACCCAGCGGGCTGAGTTGAAATGGCCTCTCCTGAGGATGCGTCATAATGTGCGTTTGGGTCCATGGAGACCTTGGAATGTGCTGGTTGTTCAGTGGCCCTGCGGAACTCTCCTACCTGAAGTGTTTGATACATCCCAGTAAGAAGGCTGCCCATGTGGAGATGAGAGATCTTTGGTTTGGTGCCTCAGAAAAGCCCCATGTGCTGGTCTACAAAAACAGTCCTCTGAGAACGGAAACATGGAAACCAAAGCTAAGGTTCAAATTAGGGCCTGGGGGCCTGTCCATTTCAACCTTCTGTCTCTGGGGACACTGTCTGAGAGTCTAAGTGGAGATAGTTGCTCCGCTGGTGTCAGAGAACCCCTCTTAGTCCAGGGTGGCCTATACTATTGATGGCCTCAGGGACCTTGGTGCTTTTCCCTAACCTGTAGGGTTGTGGTCAATGGATTGGGGACACTTTCCTTGGAGAGGGCAGGCACAATCTTTCGCTGTTTGGTCCAGAGGCCCTAGCCTGGATGTTGTGTGGGTCCAGGCTGTGGGCACAGAAGTCTGAATACACAAACTCAGCTTATGAGTGGCGCCTAGGGTATGGCCGGCCGGATGTACAGCCCGAGAGGGAGCTCCTGGGCCTCTGAAACAAGGGCGAGTGGGAGGCGTTCCTTCAGGCTTTTGTCTCTGGATGTTGTGTCCGGGATAGCCGTGGATTGGAGCGGTGGCCTCAGGTACTGTGGACGAGTATCCCTCTCTGGGGATTTGTTCCAGCTCCCAAGAGTTTGGGGTCATTTTGTGGGAAGGGTGGAGTCGTGTTGTCTGGCTCATGGGACTCTCCAAGAAAGGGATTCCAGAGCAGAGCTCCAGGTACGGGCGGGGCGACTGGAAATTTCAAACCGTGGTGAGGATTGGGTGCATAGGGGCTTGGCAAGCCCCATATGAGGGCTCTTGGTCCAGGGCCTGACAGGCCTTTCTTTGACATGGGGCTCATGCTGAGGGTCACAGTGTGAATTTGTGCCCAAGCAGCACTCAAGTTTGGGCGTGGCTTCAGGGGCCATGAAGGTTTCTCCCACCCTGAAGGTGTGACTCCATGCCAAGAGCAAGCTTGACAGCCATGGGGAAGGAGGAGTTCTGTTTTGTGCTTGCTATACCCAGCTGTGTGGAGAATTGATATAATGTCTAGGTTCAGATATCTGAAAACCAAGGTTAGGATGAGGTGACGGCATAAGACCATGGCGTGTCCGAAGTGCTGGGTGTGCGGCCAGCTGTCTCCTTGTCTGTCTGGACGTCTGGCTTCAGGCTGTGTCAGGCAGAGCATGAGTGCCCAGAGCAGCCTATCCAGTTCGGGTACCATCGAGGACCGAGCAGGTTGATCCTCATTGGGTTTTCTAGAGAGCCCCACAGGGAAACGTTTTTCTTCCGTTGGGCAGACACTGGGCTGGGTTTTGGTTCCGGAGTTCCTAGTCCAGAGGGCTTGTTTGCCAGGAGTGGGAGGAAGGAAGTCTGAAAACACAAGCTAGCGTGAGGTTTGGGACCGAGGGCACGGCAGGCCCACTCTGCAGAGGCTGAATCGAGATCTCCTGCACTGAGGTCATGTCAACTATGAGACGTGCCTCAGGCTAGATTTCTTGTCCAGCATGGCCTCTTCCTGAAGGGTGTGGGGGCTTCATGAGGCCAGAAAGTTTTGCCTACGATGGGATTTGTGAACTGCTCCAAAACTGAAGGTTACCTTCTGCACGACAGTCGAGTCCTATTGGATGGTTCCAAGAGGCCCCATATGGAAAGACTCGAGAGCAGGTGTCTAAGCATGGATGCCTGGGAACGCCACCTCATATTCCCACTCTTTAGTCAGGACAAGGCAGGCTCAATCTGCGGGCTCCTGGGTGAGCTACCCAGAGGGGAGAGTTGAAATGGACTCTCCTGAAGATGAGTCCTACTGTGGCTTGGTGGCCTGGGAGACCTTGGAATGTGGAGGTGGCTCAGGGACTCTGCAGGATTCTCCAACATGAGGTGTTTGACACGGCTCCAACAAGGAAACTTCCCATGTGGAGACGAGAGGAGTTCTGTTCCGTGCCTCAGGAAAGCCCCATACCCTGTTCTTCGAACCAAAGCCTCTGAGGAGTGACACCTGGAAACCAAAGCAAGAGTTGAGACTACGGCCTAAAGGCCTGTCCGGCTCAACCTTCTATCTCTGTTGACATCTGTGTGCATGCATTCATGGATGTAGCTGCTCAGCTTGTGTCCGAATGCCCCTGTGAGTCCAGTGAGGCTCCCAGTAGTGGGATGTCCTCGGAGGCCTTGAGGTTTCTCATATTCTGGAGGTGTGTGGCCAAAGGAATGGACACAGTTTCCCAGGAGAGAGCAGGCACGGTCCTGTGGTATGGCTCCAGAGGACCCAGCCTAGAGGCTGTGTTTGCCAGGGCTGTGGGGACAGATGTCTGAAAAAGCAAACTTGGCTCAGCTAGGGGCCAATGTAATGGCAGGCCTGATCTCTAGTCCGTGAGGGGAGATCCTCTGGAAATCAAAGGAGGGCAAGTGGGAGGCAGTCACTCAGGATTTTGTCTCTGGGTGTTGCATTTACAGTGTCCGGTCAGGGTAGGGGTTGTCTCAGAGGCCGAGGAAGAGCCTTCCTCTCGGGGGATTGTCCAAGCTCCCAAGTGTTTGTGTTCATTCTGTGGGAATGAAGAGTACTGTTTTCTCCCACAGGGGACACCCCAGGAGAGGGACTCTAGAGCACAGCAGTGGGTTCCCTCAACTGGAAAACACACCATCTAGTTAGTCCTGGGTGCCTATGGGCATGGCAAGCCACATATGCGGGCTCTTGGTCCAGTCACTGAGATGCGCTACTTGAATAAGGTACTCACGCTGAGGGTCACAATGTGTGTTTGTGCCCAAGGCGGCCCTCACGCTTGGGCGTGGCCTCATGGGCCATGCCGTTTTCTCCTACACTGGAGGTTTGACTCACTGCCAGCAGCAAGGTTTCTTGCCATGGGGAAGGAGGGGTTCTGACTTGTGCATCAGGTTCCCCCCTGTGCAGGGATTGGAGATAAGGTCTAGGTTCCGATGACTGAAAACCCAGGTTGGGAATGGATGGTGGCCTAAGGCAGTGGCGGGTCCAATGTGCTGGGTGTGCAGCCAGCTCTGTCGGTGTCTGTTGGAAGGTCTGGGCTCAGGCTATTTGCGACAGAGCATCACTGTTTAAGGTAGCCTATGCAATTGGGGTGTTGCCGAGGGCCAAGCAGTTTGATCCTCATTTGGGGTTTCTGGGCAGCGCCATAGACAAGGTTTTTCTCCTGGGAGGCAGGCACAGTGCTTCATTGTGGCCCCAGAATTCCCAGTAGGGAGGGTTTGTGGGCCAGGAGTGTGAGGACGGAAGTCTGAAAACACAAGCTAGTGTGAGGATTGGAGCCAAGGGCAGAGCAGGCCCACTCTGCAGAGGCTGAATCAAAATCTCCTGCATCTGAAGTCAGGCTGAGGATCAGACGTTGGCTGAGGCTGGAGTATGTGTCCATGATGGCACCTTCATGAAGTGGGGGCCTCATGAGGCCAAGGAAGTTTTCCCACGCTGAGTTTGGAGGTTGCCCCAAACCACAAGGTTTCCTTCTGCGGGACATTCGAGTCCTGTTGCATGGCTCCAGGACATACCATATGGAAGGATGGAGAGCAGGGTTCGAAGGATGGATCCCTGTACAGCATGCCTCGCATTCCCATTGGCTATTAGCGACAAGATATGTTTGATCTGCTGCCTCTGGAACACGCGACCCAGCGGGCTGAGTTGAAATGGCCTCTCCTGAGGATGCGTCATAATGTGCGTTTGGGTCCATGGAGACCTTGGAATGTGCTGGTTGTTCAGTGGCCCTGCGGAACTCTCCTACCTGAAGTGTTTGATACATCCCAGTAAGAAGGCTGCCCATGTGGAGATGAGAGATCTTTGGTTTGGTGCCTCAGAAAAGCCCCATGTGCTGGTCTACGAAAACAGTCCTCTGAGAACGGAAACATGGAAACCAAAGCTAAGGTTCAGATTAGGGCCTGGGGGCCTGTCCATTTCAACCTTCTGTCTCTGGGGACACTGTCTGAGAGTCTAAGTGGAGATAGTTGCTCCGCTGGTGTCAGAGAACCCCTCTTAGTCCAGGGTGGCCTATACTATTGATGGCCTCAGGGACCTTGGAGCTTTTCCCTAACCTGTAGGGTTGTGGTCAATGGATTGGGCACACTTTCCTTGGAGAGGGCAGGCACAATCTATCGCTGTTTGGTCCAGAGGCCCTAGCCTGGATGTTGTGTGGGTCCAGGCTGTGGGCACAGAAGTCTGAATACACAAACTCAGCTTATGAGTGGCGCCTAGGGTATGGCCGGCCGGATGTACAGCCCGAGAGGGAGCTCCTGGGCCTCTGAAACAAGGGCGAGTGGGAGGCGTTCCTTCAGGCTTTTGTCTCTGGATGTTGTGTCCGGGATAGCCGTGGATTGGAGCGGTGGCCTCAGGTACTGTGGACGAGTATCCCTCTCTGGGGATTTGTTCCAGCTCCCAAGAGTTTGGGGTCATTTTGTGGGAAGGGTGGAGTCGTGTTGTCTGGCTCATGGGACTCTCCAAGAAAGGGATTCCAGAGCAGAGCTCCAGGTACGGGCGGGGCGAATGGAAATTTCAAACCGTGGTGAGGATTGGGTGCATAGGGGCTCGGCAAGCCCCATATGAGGGCTCTTGGTCCAGGGCCTGACAGGCCTTTCTTTGACATGGGGCTCATGCTGAGGGTCACAGTGTGAATTTGTGCCCAAGCAGCACTCAAGTTTGGGCGTGGCTTCAGGGGCCATGAAGGTTTCTCCCACCCTGAAGGTGTGACTCCATGCCAAGAGCAAGCTTGACAGCCATGGGGAAGGAGGAGTTCTGTTTTGTGCTTGCTATACCCAGCTGTGTGGAGAATTGATATAATGTCTAGGTTCAGATATCTGAAAACCAAGGTTAGGATGAGGTGACGGCATAAGACCATGGCGTGTCCGAAGTGCTGGGTGTGCGGCCAGCTGTCTCCTTGTCTGTCTGGACGTCTGGCTTCAGGCTGTGTCAGGCAGAGCATGAGTGCCCAGAGCAGCCTATCCAGTTCGGGTACCATCGAGGACCGAGCAGGTTGATCCTCATTGGGTTTTCTAGAGAGCCCCACAGGGAAACGTTTTTCTTCCGTTGGGCAGACACTGGGCTGGGTTTTGGTTCCGGAGTTCCTAGTCCAGAGGGCTTGTTTGCCAGGAGTGGGAGGAAGGAAGTCTGAAAACACAAGCTAGCGTGAGGTTTGGGACCGAGGGCACGGCAGGCCCACTCTGCAGAGGCTGAATCGAGATCTCCTGCACTGAGGTCATGTCAACTATGAGACGTGCCTCAGGCTAGAGTTCTTGTCCAGCATGGCCTCTTCCTGAAGGGTGTGGGGGCTTCATGAGGCCAGAAAGTTTTGCCTACGATGGGATTTGTGAACTGCTCCAAAACTGAAGGTTACCTTCTGCACGACAGTCGAGTCCTATTGGATGGTTCCAAGAGGCCCCATATGGAAAGACTCGAGAGCAGGTGTCTAAGCATGGATGCCTGGGAACGCCACCTCATATTCCCACTCTTTAGTCAGGACAAGGCAGGCTCAATCTGCGGGCTCCTGGGTGAGCTACCCAGAGGGGAGAGTTGAAATGGACTCTCCTGAAGATGAGTCCTACTGTGGCTTGGTGGCCTGGGAGACCTTGGAATGTGGAGGTGGCTCAGGGACTCTGCAGGATTCTCCAACATGAGGTGTTTGACACGGCTCCAACAAGGAAACTTCCCATGTGGAGACGAGAGGAGTTCTGTTCCGTGCCTCAGGAAAGCCCCATACCCTGTTCTTCGAACCAAAGCCTCTGAGGAGTGACACCTGGAAACCAAAGCAAGAGTTGAGACTACGGCCTAAAGGCCTGTCCGGCTCAACCTTCTATCTCTGTTGACATCTGTGTGCATGCATTCATGGATGTAGCTGCTCAGCTTGTGTCCGAATGCCTGTGTGAGTCCAGTGAGGCTCCCAGTAGTGGGATGTCCTCGGAGGCCTTGAGGTTTCTCATATTCTGGAGGTGTGTGGCCAAAGGAATGGACACAGTTTCCCAGGAGAGAGCAGGCACGGTCCTGTGGTATGGCTCCAGAGGACCCAGCCTAGAGGCTGTGTTTGCCAGGGCTGTGGGGACAGATGTCTGAAAAAGCAAACTTGGCTCAGCTAGGGGCCAATGTAATGGCAGGCCTGATCTCTAGTCCGTGAGGGGAGATCCTCTGGAAATCAAAGGAGGGCAAGTGGGAGGCAGTCACTCAGGATTTTGTCTCTGGGTGTTGCATTTACAGTGTCCGGTCAGGGTAGGGGTTGTCTCAGAGGCCGAGGAAGAGCCTTCCTCTCGGGGGATTGTCCAAGCTCCCAAGTGTTTGTGTTCATTCTGTGGGAATGAAGAGTACTGTTTTCTGCCACAGGGGACACCCCAGGAGAGGGACTCTAGAGCACAGCAGTGGGTTCCCTCAACTGGAATACACACCATCTAGTTAGTCCTGGGTGCCTATGGGCATGGCAAGCCACATATGCGGGCTCTTGGTCCAGTCACTGAGAGGCGTTACTTGAATAAGGTACTCACGCTGAGGGTCACAATGTGTGTTTGTGCCCAAGGCGGCCCTCACGCTTGGGCGTGGCCTCATGGGCCATGCCGTTTTCTCCTACACTGGAGGTTTGACTCACTGCCAGCAGCAAGGTTTCTTGCCATGGGGAAGGAGGGGTTCTGACTTGTGCATCAGGTTCCCCCCTGTGCAGGGATTGGAGATAAGGTCTAGGTTCCGATGACTGAAAACCCAGGTTGGGAATGGATGGTGGCCTAAGGCAGTGGCGGGTCCAATGTGCTGGGTGTGCAGCCAGCTCTGTCGGTGTCTGTTGGAAGGTCTGGGCTCAGGCTATTTGCGACAGAGCATCACTGTTTAAGGTAGCCTATGCAATTGGGGTGTTGCCGAGGGCCAAGCAGTTTGATCCTCATTTGGGGTTTCTGGGCAGCGCCATAGACAAGGTTTTTCTCCTGGGAGGCAGGCACAGTGCTTCATTGTGGCCCCAGAATTCCCAGTAGGGAGGGTTTGTGGGCCAGGAGTGTGAGGACGGAAGTCTGAAAACACAAGCTAGTGTGAGGATTGGAGCCAAGGGCAGAGCAGGCCCACTCTGCAGAGGCTGAATCAAAATCTCCTGCATCTGAAGTCAGGCTGAGGATCAGACGTTGGCTGAGGCTGGAGTATGTGTCCATGATGGCACCTTCATGAAGTGGGGGCCTCATGAGGCCAAGGAAGTTTTCCCACGCTGAGTTTGGAGGTTGCCCCAAACCACAAGGTTTCCTTCTGCGGGACATTCGAGTCCTGTTGCATGGCTCCAGGACATACCATATGGAAGGATGGAGAGCAGGGTTCGAAGGATGGATCCCTGTACAGCATGCCTCGCATTCCCATTGGCTATTAGCGACAAGATATGTTTGATCTGCTGCCTCTGGAACACGCGACCCAGCGGGCTGAGTTGAAATGGCCTCTCCTGAGGATGCGTCATAATGTGCGTTTGGGTCCATGGAGACCTTGGAATGTGCTGGTTGTTCAGTGGCCCTGCGGAACTCTCCTACCTGAAGTGTTTGATACATCCCAGTAAGAAGGCTGCCCATGTGGAGATGAGAGATCTTTGGTTTGGTGCCTCAGAAAAGCCCCATGTGCTGGTCTACAAAAACAGTCCTCTGAGAACGGAAACATGGAAACCAAAGCTAAGGTTCAAATTAGGGCCTGGGGGCCTGTCCATTTCAACCTTCTGTCTCTGGGGACACTGTCTGAGAGTCTAAGTGGAGATAGTTGCTCCGCTGGTGTCAGAGAACCCCTCTTAGTCCAGGGTGGCCTATACTATTGATGGCCTCAGGGACCTTGGTGCTTTTCCCTAACCTGTAGGGTTGTGGTCAATGGATTGGGGACACTTTCCTTGGAGAGGGCAGGCACAATCTTTCGCTGTTTGGTCCAGAGGCCCTAGCCTGGATGTTGTGTGGGTCCAGGCTGTGGGCACAGAAGTCTGAATACACAAACTCAGCTTATGAGTGGCGCCTAGGGTATGGCCGGCCGGATGTACAGCCCGAGAGGGAGCTCCTGGGCCTCTGAAACAAGGGCGAGTGGGAGGCGTTCCTTCAGGCTTTTGTCTCTGGATGTTGTGTCCGGGATAGCCGTGGATTGGAGCGGTGGCCTCAGGTACTGTGGACGAGTATCCCTCTCTGGGGATTTGTTCCAGCTCCCAAGAGTTTGGGGTCATTTTGTGGGAAGGGTGGAGTCGTGTTGTCTGGCTCATGGGACTCTCCAAGAAAGGGATTCCAGAGCAGAGCTCCAGGTACGGGCGGGGCGACTGGAAATTTCAAACCGTGGTGAGGATTGGGTGCATAGGGGCTTGGCAAGCCCCATATGAGGGCTCTTGGTCCAGGGCCTGACAGGCCTTTCTTTGACATGGGGCTCATGCTGAGGGTCACAGTGTGAATTTGTGCCCAAGCAGCACTCAAGTTTGGGCGTGGCTTCAGGGGCCATGAAGGTTTCTCCCACCCTGAAGGTGTGACTCCATGCCAAGAGCAAGCTTGACAGCCATGGGGAAGGAGGAGTTCTGTTTTGTGCTTGCTATACCCAGCTGTGTGGAGAATTGATATAATGTCTAGGTTCAGATATCTGAAAACCAAGGTTAGGATGAGGTGACGGCATAAGACCATGGCGTGTCCGAAGTGCTGGGTGTGCGGCCAGCTGTCTCCTTGTCTGTCTGGACGTCTGGCTTCAGGCTGTGTCAGGCAGAGCATGAGTGCCCAGAGCAGCCTATCCAGTTCGGGTACCATCGAGGACCGAGCAGGTTGATCCTCATTGGGTTTTCTAGAGAGCCCCACAGGGAAACGTTTTTCTTCCGTTGGGCAGACACTGGGCTGGGTTTTGGTTCCGGAGTTCCTAGTCCAGAGGGCTTGTTTGCCAGGAGTGGGAGGAAGGAAGTCTGAAAACACAAGCTAGCGTGAGGTTTGGGACCGAGGGCACGGCAGGCCCACTCTGCAGAGGCTGAATCGAGATCTCCTGCACTGAGGTCATGTCAACTATGAGACGTGCCTCAGGCTAGATTTCTTGTCCAGCATGGCCTCTTCCTGAAGGGTGTGGGGGCTTCATGAGGCCAGAAAGTTTTGCCTACGATGGGATTTGTGAACTGCTCCAAAACTGAAGGTTACCTTCTGCACGACAGTCGAGTCCTATTGGATGGTTCCAAGAGGCCCCATATGGAAAGACTCGAGAGCAGGTGTCTAAGCATGGATGCCTGGGAACGCCACCTCATATTCCCACTCTTTAGTCAGGACAAGGCAGGCTCAATCTGCGGGCTCCTGGGTGAGCTACCCAGAGGGGAGAGTTGAAATGGACTCTCCTGAAGATGAGTCCTACTGTGGCTTGGTGGCCTGGGAGACCTTGGAATGTGGAGGTGGCTCAGGGACTCTGCAGGATTCTCCAACATGAGGTGTTTGACACGGCTCCAACAAGGAAACTTCCCTTGTGGAGACGAGAGGAGTTCTGTTCCGTGCCTCAGGAAAGCCCCATACCCTGTTCTTCGAACCAAAGCCTCTGAGGAGTGACACCTGGAAACCAAAGCAAGAGTTGAGACTACGGCCTAAAGGCCTGTCCGGCTCAACCTTCTATCTCTGTTGACATCTGTGTGCATGCATTCATGGATGTAGCTGCTCAGCTTGTGTCCGAATGCCCCTGTGAGTCCAGTGAGGCTCCCAGTAGTGGGATGTCCTCGGAGGCCTTGAGGTTTCTCATATTCTGGAGGTGTGTGGCCAAAGGAATGGACACAGTTTCCCAGGAGAGAGCAGGCACGGTCCTGTGGTATGGCTCCAGAGGACCCAGCCTAGAGGCTGTGTTTGCCAGGGCTGTGGGGACAGATGTCTGAAAAAGCAAACTTGGCTCAGCTAGGAGCCAATGTAATGGCAGGCCTGATCTCTAGTCCGTGAGGGGAGATCCTCTGGAAATCAAAGGAGGGCAAGTGGGAGGCAGTCACTCAGGATTTTGTCTCTGGGTGTTGCATTTACAGTGTCCGGTCAGGGTAGGGGTTGTCTCAGAGGCCGAGGAAGAGCCTTCCTCTCGGGGGATTGTCCAAGCTCCCAAGTGTTTGTGTTCATTCTGTGGGAATGAAGAGTACTGTTTTCTGCCACAGGGGACACCCCAGGAGAGGGACTCTAGAGCACAGCAGTGGGTTCCCTCAACTGGAATACACACCATCTAGTTAGTCCTGGGTGCCTATGGGCATGGCAAGCCACATATGCGGGCTCTTGGTCCAGTCACTGAGAGGCGTTACTTGAATAAGGTACTCACGCTGAGGGTCACAATGTGTGTTTGTGCCCAAGGCGGCCCTCACGCTTGGGCGTGGCCTCATGGGCCATGCCGTTTTCTCCTACACTGGAGGTTTGACTCACTGCCAGCAGCAAGGTTTCTTGCCATGGGGAAGGAGGGGTTCTGACTTGTGCATCAGGTTCCCCCCTGTGCAGGGATTGGAGATAAGGTCTAGGTTCCGATGACTGAAAACCCAGGTTGGGAATGGATGGTGGCCTAAGGCAGTGGCGGGTCCAATGTGCTGGGTGTGCAGCCAGCTCTGTCGGTGTCTGTTGGAAGGTCTGGGCTCAGGCTATTTGCGACAGAGCATCACTGTTTAAGGTAGCCTATGCAATTGGGGTGTTGCCGAGGGCCAAGCAGTTTGATCCTCATTTGGGGTTTCTGGGCAGCGCCATAGACAAGGTTTTTCTCCTGGGAGGCAGGCACAGTGCTTCATTGTGGCCCCAGAATTCCCAGTAGGGAGGGTTTGTGGGCCAGGAGTGTGAGGACGGAAGTCTGAAAACACAAGCTAGTGTGAGGATTGGAGCCAAGGGCAGAGCAGGCCCACTCTGCAGAGGCTGAATCAAAATCTCCTGCATCTGAAGTCAGGCTGAGGATCAGACGTTGGCTGAGGCTGGAGTATGTGTCCATGATGGCACCTTCATGAAGTGGGGGCCTCATGAGGCCAAGGAAGTTTTCCCACGCTGAGTTTGGAGGTTGCCCCAAACCACAAGGTTTCCTTCTGCGGGACATTCGAGTCCTGTTGCATGGCTCCAGGACATACCATATGGAAGGATGGAGAGCAGGGTTCGAAGGATGGATCCCTGTACAGCATGCCTCGCATTCCCATTGGCTATTAGCGACAAGATATGTTTGATCTGCTGCCTCTGGAACACGCGACCCAGCGGGCTGAGTTGAAATGGCCTCTCCTGAGGATGCGTCATAATGTGCGTTTGGGTCCATGGAGACCTTGGAATGTGCTGGTTGTTCAGTGGCCCTGCGGAACTCTCCTACCTGAAGTGTTTGATACATCCCAGTAAGAAGGCTGCCCATGTGGAGATGAGAGATCTTTGGTTTGGTGCCTCAGAAAAGCCCCATGTGCTGGTCTACAAAAACAGTCCTCTGAGAACGGAAACATGGAAACCAAAGCTAAGGTTCAAATTAGGGCCTGGGGGCCTGTCCATTTCAACCTTCTGTCTCTGGGGACACTGTCTGAGAGTCTAAGTGGAGATAGTTGCTCCGCTGGTGTCAGAGAACCCCTCTTAGTCCAGGGTGGCCTATACTATTGATGGCCTCAGGGACCTTGGTGCTTTTCCCTAACCTGTAGGGTTGTGGTCAATGGATTGGGGACACTTTCCTTGGAGAGGGCAGGCACAATCTTTCGCTGTTTGGTCCAGAGGCCCTAGCCTGGATGTTGTGTGGGTCCAGGCTGTGGGCACAGAAGTCTGAATACACAAACTCAGCTTATGAGTGGCGCCTAGGGTATGGCCGGCCGGATGTACAGCCCGAGAGGGAGCTCCTGGGCCTCTGAAACAAGGGCGAGTGGGAGGCGTTCCTTCAGGCTTTTGTCTCTGGATGTTGTGTCCGGGATAGCCGTGGATTGGAGCGGTGGCCTCAGGTACTGTGGACGAGTATCCCTCTCTGGGGATTTGTTCCAGCTCCCAAGAGTTTGGGGTCATTATGTGGGAAGGGTGGAGTCGTGTTGTCTGGCTCATGGGACTCTCCAAGAAAGGGATTCCAGAGCAGAGCTCCAGGTACGGGCGGGGCGACTGGAAATTTCAAACCGTGGTGAGGATTGGGTGCATAGGGGCTTGGCAAGCCCCATATGAGGGCTCTTGGTCCAGGGCCTGACAGGCCTTTCTTTGACATGGGGCTCATGCTGAGGGTCACAGTGTGAATTTGTGCCCAAGCAGCACTCAAGTTTGGGCGTGGCTTCAGGGGCCATGAAGGTTTCTCCCACCCTGAAGGTGTGACTCCATGCCAAGAGCAAGCTTGACAGCCATGGGGAAGGAGGAGTTCTGTTTTGTGCTTGCTATACCCAGCTGTGTGGAGAATTGATAAAATGTCTAGGTTCAGATATCTGAAAACCAAGGTTAGGATGAGGTGACGGCATAAGACCATGGCGTGTCCGAAGTGCTGGGTGTGCGGCCAGCTGTCTCCTTGTCTGTCTGGACGTCTGGCTTCAGGCTGTGTCAGGCAGAGCATGAGTGCCCAGAGCAGCCTATCCAGTTCGGGTACCATCGAGGACCGAGCAGGTTGATCCTCATTGGGTTTTCTAGAGAGCCCCACAGGGAAACGTTTTTCTTCCGTTGGGCAGACACTGGGCTGGGTTTTGGTTCCGGAGTTCCTAGTCCAGAGGGCTTGTTTGCCAGGAGTGGGAGGAAGGAAGTCTGAAAACACAAGCTAGCATGAGGTTTGGGACCGAGGGCACGGCAGGCCCACTCTGCAGAGGCTGAATCGAGATCTCCTGCACTGAGGTCATGTCAACTATGAGACGTGCCTCAGGCTAGATTTCTTGTCCAGCATGGCCTCTTCCTGAAGGGTGTGGGGGCTTCATGAGGCCAGAAAGTTTTGCCTACGATGGGATTTGTGAACTGCTCCAAAACTGAAGGTTACCTTCTGCACGACAGTCGAGTCCTATTGGATGGTTCCAAGAGGCCCCATATGGAAAGACTCGAGAGCAGGTGTCTAAGCATGGATGCCTGGGAACGCCACCTCATATTCCCACTCTTTAGTCAGGACAAGGCAGGCTCAATCTGCGGGCTCCTGGGTGAGCTACCCAGAGGGGAGAGTTGAAATGGACTCTCCTGAAGATGAGTCCTACTGTGGCTTGGTGGCCTGGGAGACCTTGGAATGTGGAGGTGGCTCAGGGACTCTGCAGGATTCTCCAACATGAGGTGTTTGACACGGCTCCAACAAGGAAACTTCCCATGTGGAGACGAGAGGAGTTCTGTTCCGTGCCTCAGGAAAGCCCCATACCCTGTTCTTCGAACCAAAGCCTCTGAGGAGTGACACCTGGAAACCAAAGCAAGAGTTGAGACTACGGCCTAAAGGCCTGTCCGGCTCAACCTTCTATCTCTGTTGACATCTGTGTGCATGCATTCATGGATGTAGCTGCTCAGCTTGTGTCCGAATGCCCCTGTGAGTCCAGTGAGGCTCCCAGTAGTGGGATGTCCTCGGAGGCCTTGAGGTTTCTCATATTCTGGAGGTGTGTGGCCAAAGGAATGGACACAGTTTCCCAGGAGAGAGCAGGCACGGTCCTGTGGTATGGCTCCAGAGGACCCAGCCTAGAGGCTGTGTTTGCCAGGGCTGTGTGGACAGATGTCTGAAAAAGCAAACTTGGCTCAGCTAGGGGCCAATGTAATGGCAGGCCTGATCTCTAGTCCGTGAGGGGAGATCCTCTGGAAATCAAAGGAGGGCAAGTGGCAGGCAGTCACTCAGGATTTTGTCTCTGGGTGTTGCATTTACAGTGTCCGGTCAGGGTTTGGGTTGTCTCAGAGGCCGAGGAAGAGCCTTCCTCTCGGGGGATTGTCCAAGCTCCCAAGTGTTTGTGTTCATTCTGTGGGAATGAAGAATACTGTTTTCTGCCACAGGGGACCCCCCAGGAGAGGGACTCTAGAGCACAGCAGTGGGTTCCCTCAACTGGAATACACACCATCTAGTTAGTCCTGGGTGCCTATGGACATGGCAAGCCACATATGCGGGCTCTTGGTCCAGTCACTGAGAGGCGTTACTTGAATAAGGTACTCACGCTGAGGGTCACAATGTGTGTTTGTGCCCAAGGCGGCCCTCACGCTTGGGCGTGGCCTCATGGGCCATGCCGTTTTCTCCTACACTGGAGGTTTGACTCACTGCCAGCAGCAAGGTTTCTTGCCATGGGGAAGGAGGGGTTCTGACTTGTGCATCAGGTTCCCCCCTGTGCAGGGATTGAAGATAAGGTCTAGGTTCCGATGACTGAAAACCCAGTTTGGGAATGGATGGTGGCCTAAGGCAGTGGCGGGTCCAATGTGCTGGGTGTGCAGCCAGCTCTGTCGGTGTCTGTTGGAAGGTCTGGGCTCAGGCTATTTGCGACAGAGCATCACTGTTTAAGGTAGCCTATGCAATTGGGGTGTTGCCGAGGGCCAAGCAGTTTGATCCTCATTTGGGGTTTCTGGGCAGCGCCATAGACAAGGTTTTTCTCCTGGGAGGCAGGCACAGTGCTTCATTGCCCCAGAATTCCCAGTAGGGAGGGTTTGTGGGCCAGGAGTGTGAGGACGGAAGTCTGAAAACACAAGCTAGTGTGAGGATTGGAGCCAAGGGCAGAGCAGGCCCACTCTGCAGAGGCTGAATCAAAATCTCCTGCATCTGAAGTCAGGCTGAGGATCAGACGTTGGCTGAGGCTGGAGTATGTGTCCATGATGGCACCTTCATGAAGTGGGGGCCTCATGAGGCCAAGGAAGTTTTCCCACGCTGAGTTTGGAGGTTGCCCCAAACCACAAGGTTTCCTTCTGCGGGACATTCGAGTCCTGTTGCATGGCTCCAGGACATATCATATGGAAGGACTGGAGAGCAGGGTTCGAAGGATGGATCCCTGTACTGCATGCCTCGCATTCCCATTGGCTATTAGCGACAAGATATGTTTGATCTGCTGCCTCTGGAACACGCGACCCAGCGGGCTGAGTTGAAATGGCCTCTCCTGAGGATGCGTCATAATGTGCGTTTGGGTCCATGGAGACCTTGGAATGTGCTGGTTGTTCAGTGGCCCTGCGGAACTCTCCTACCTGAAGTGTTTGATACATCCCAGTAAGAAGGCTGCCCATGTGGAGATGAGAGATGTTTGCTTTGGTGCCTCAGAAAAGCCCCATGTGCTGGTCTACGAAAACAGTCCTCTGAGAACGGAAACATGGAAACCAAAGCTAAGGTTCAGATTAGGGCCTGGGGGCCTGTCCATTTCAACCTTCTGTCTCTGGGGACACTGTCTGAGAGTCTAAGTGGAGATAGTTGCTCCGCTGGTGTCAGAGAACCCCTCTTAGTCCAGGGTGGCCTATACTATTGATGGCCTCAGGGACCTTGGAGCTTTTCCCTAACCTGTAGGGTTGTGGTCAATGGATTGGGCACACTTTCCTTGGAGAGGGCAGGCACAATCTTTCGCTGTTTGGTCCAGAGGCCCTAGCCTGGATGTTGTGTGGGTCCAGGCTGTGGGCACAGAAGTCTGAATACACAAACTCAGCTTATGAGTGGCGCCTAGGGTATGGCCGGCCGGATGTACAGCCCGAGAGGGAGCTCCTGGGCCTCTGAAACAAGGGCGAGTGGGAGGCGTTCCTTCAGGCTTTTGTCTCTGGATGTTGTGTCCGGGATAGCCGTGGATTGGAGCGGTGGCCTCAGGTACTGTGGTCGAGTATCCCTCTCTGGGGATTTGTCCCAGCTCCCAAGAGTTTGGGGTCATTTTGTGGGAAGGGTGGAGTCGTGTTGTCTGGCTCATGGGTCTCTCCAAGAAAGGGATTCCAGAGCAGAGCTCCAGGTACGGGCGGGGCGACTGGAAAATTCAAACCGTGGTGAGGATTGGGTGCATAGGGGCTTGGCAAGCCCCATATGTGGGCTCATGGTCCAGGGCCTGACAGGCCTTTCATTGACATGGGGCTCATGCTGAGGGTCACAGTGTGAATTTGTGCCCAAGCAGCACTCAAGTTTGGGCGTGGAATCAGGGGCCATGAAGGTTTCTCCCACCCTGAAGGTGTGACTCCATGCCAAGAGCAAGCTTGACAGCCATGGGGAAGGAGGAGTTCTGTTTTGTGCTTGCTATACCCAGCTGTGTGGAGAATTGATATAATGTCTAGGTTCAGATATCTGAAAACCTAGGTTAGGATGAGGTGACGGCATAAGACCATGGCGTGTCCGAAGTGCTGGGTGTGCGGCCAGCTGTCTCCTTGTCTGTCTGGACGTCTGGCTTCAGGCTGTGTCAGACAGAGCATGAGTGCCCAGAGCAGCCTATCCAGTTCGGGTCCCGTCGAGGACCGAGCAGCTTGATCCTCATTGGGTTTTCTAGAGAGCCCCACAGGGAAACGTTTTTTTTCCGTTGGGCAGACACTGAGCTGGGTTTTGGTTCCGGAGTTCCTAGTCCAGAGGGCTTGTTTGCCAGGAGTGTGAGGAAGGAAGTCTGAAAACACAAGCTAGCGTGAGGTTTGGGACCGAGGGCACGGCAGGCCCACTCTGCAGAGGCTGAATCGAGATCTCCTGCACTGAGGTCATGTCAACTATGAGACGTGCCTCAGGCTAGATTTCTTGTCCAGCATGGCCTCTTCCTGAAGGGTGTGGGGGCTTCATGAGGCCAGAAAGTTTTGCCTACGATGGGATTTGTGAACTGCTCCAAAACTGAAGGTTACCTTCTGCACGACAGTCGAGTCCTATTGGATGGTTCCAAGAGGCCCCATATGGAAAGACTCGAGAGCAGGTGTCTAAGCATGGATGCCTGGGAACGCCACCTCATATTCCCACTCTTTAGTCAGGACAAGGCAGGCTCAATCTGCGGGCTCCTGGGTGAGCTACCCAGAGGGGAGAGTTGAAATGGACTCTCCTGAAGATGAGTCCTACTGTGGCTTGGTGGCCTGGGAGACCTTGGAATGTGGAGGTGGCTCAGGGACTCTGCAGGATTCTCCAACATGAGGTGTTTGACACGGCTCCAACAAGGAAACTTCCCATGTGGAGACGAGAGGAGTTCTGTTCCGTGCCTCAGGAAAGCCCCATACCCTGTTCTTCGAACCAAAGCCTCTGAGGAGTGACACCTGGAAACCAAAGCAAGAGTTGAGACTACGGCCTAAAGGCCTGTCCGGCTCAACCTTCTATCTCTGTTGACATCTGTGTGCATGCATTCATGGATGTAGCTGCTCAGCTTGTGTCCGAATGCCCCTGTGAGTCCAGTGAGGCTCCCAGTAGTGGGATGTCCTCGGAGGCCTTGAGGTTTCTCATATTCTGGAGGTGTGTGGCCAAAGGAATGGACACAGTTTCCCAGGAGAGAGCAGGCACGGTCCTGTGGTATGGCTCCAGAGGACCCAGCCTAGAGGCTGTGTTTGCCAGGGCTGTGGGGACAGATGTCTGAAAAAGCAAACTTGGCTCAGCTAGGGGCCAATGTAATGGCAGGCCTGATCTCTAGTCCGTGAGGGGAGATCCTCTGGAAATCAAAGGAGGGCAAGTGGGAGGCAGTCACTCAGGCTTTTGTCTCTGGGTGTTGCATTTACAGTGTCCGGTCAGGGTAGGGGTTGTCTCAGAGGCCGAGGAAGAGCCTTCCTCTCGGGGGATTGTCCAAGCTCCCAAGTGTTTGTGTTCATTCTGTGGGAATGAAGAGTACTGTTTTCTGCCACAGGGGACACCCCAGGAGAGGGACTCTAGAGCACAGCAGTGGGTTCCCTCAACTGGAATACACACCATCTAGTTAGTCCTGGGTGCCTATGGGCATGGCAAGCCACATATGCGGGCTCTTGGTCCAGTCACTGAGATGCGCTACTTGAATAAGGTACTCACGCTGAGGGTCACAATGTGTGTTTGTGCCCAAGGCGGCCCTCACGCTTGGGCGTGGCCTCATGGGCCATGCCGTTTTCTCCTACACTGGAGGTTTGACTCACTGCCAGCAGCAAGGTTTCTTGCCATGGGGAAGGAGGGGTTCTGACTTGTGCATCAGGTTCCCCCCTGTGCAGGGATTGGAGATAAGGTCTAGGTTCCGATGACTGAAAACCCAGGTTGGGAATGGATGGTGGCCTAAGGCAGTGGCGGGTCCAATGTGCTGGGTGTGCAGCCAGCTCTGTCGGTGTCTGTTGGAAGGTCTGGGCTCAGGCTATTTGCGACAGAGCATCACTGTTTAAGGTAGCCTATGCAATTGGGGTGTTGCCGAGGGCCAAGCAGTTTGATCCTCATTTGGGGTTTCTGGGCAGCGCCATAGACAAGGTTTTTCTCCTGGGAGGCAGGCACAGTGCTTCATTGTGGCCCCAGAATTCCCAGTAGGGAGGGTTTGTGGGCCAGGAGTGTGAGGACGGAAGTCTGAAAACACAAGCTAGTGTGAGGATTGGAGCCAAGGGCAGAGCAGGCCCACTCTGCAGAGGCTGAATCAAAATCTCCTGCATCTGAAGTCAGGCTGAGGATCAGACGTTGGCTGAGGCTGGAGTATGTGTCCATGATGGCACCTTCATGAAGTGGGGGCCTCATGAGGCCAAGGAAGTTTTCCCACGCTGAGTTTGGAGGTTGCCCCAAACCACAAGGTTTCCTTCTGCGGGACATTCGAGTCCTGTTGCATGGCTCCAGGACATACCATATGGAAGGATGGAGAGCAGGGTTCGAAGGATGGATCCCTGTACAGCATGCCTCGCATTCCCATTGGCTATTAGCGACAAGATATGTTTGATCTGCTGCCTCTGGAACACGCGACCCAGCGGGCTGAGTTGAAATGGCCTCTCCTGAGGATGCGTCATAATGTGCGTTTGGGTCCATGGAGACCTTGGAATGTGCTGGTTGTTCAGTGGCCCTGCGGAACTCTCCTACCTGAAGTGTTTGATACATCCCAGTAAGAAGGCTGCCCATGTGGAGATGAGAGATCTTTGGTTTGGTGCCTCAGAAAAGCCCCATGTGCTGGTCTACAAAAACAGTCCTCTGAGAACGGAAACATGGAAACCAAAGCTAAGGTTCAAATTAGGGCCTGGGGGCCTGTCCATTTCAACCTTCTGTCTCTGGGGACACTGTCTGAGAGTCTAAGTGGAGATAGTTGCTCCGCTGGTGTCAGAGAACCCCTCTTAGTCCAGGGTGGCCTATACTATTGATGGCCTCAGGGACCTTGGTGCTTTTCCCTAACCTGTAGGGTTGTGGTCAATGGATTGGGGACACTTTCCTTGGAGAGGGCAGGCACAATCTTTCGCTGTTTGGTCCAGAGGCCCTAGCCTGGATGTTGTGTGGGTCCAGGCTGTGGGCACAGAAGTCTGAATACACAAACTCAGCTTATGAGTGGCGCCTAGGGTATGGCCGGCCGGATGTACAGCCCGAGAGGGAGCTCCTGGGCCTCTGAAACAAGGGCGAGTGGGAGGCGTTCCTTCAGGCTTTTGTCTCTGGATGTTGTGTCCGGGATAGCCGTGGATTGGAGCGGTGGCCTCAGGTACTGTGGACGAGTATCCCTCTCTGGGGATTTGTTCCAGCTCCCAAGAGTTTGGGGTCATTTTGTGGGAAGGGTGGAGTCGTGTTGTCTGGCTCATGGGACTCTCCAAGAAAGGGATTCCAGAGCAGAGCTCCAGGTACGGGCGGGGCGACTGGAAATTTCAAACCGTGGTGAGGATTGGGTGCATAGGGGCTTGGCAAGCCCCATATGAGGGCTCTTGGTCCAGGGCCTGACAGGCCTTTCTTTGACATGGGGCTCATGCTGAGGGTCACAGTGTGAATTTGTGCCCAAGCAGCACTCAAGTTTGGGCGTGGCTTCAGGGGCCATGAAGGTTTCTCCCACCCTGAAGGTGTGACTCCATGCCAAGAGCAAGCTTGACAGCCATGGGGAAGGAGGAGTTCTGTTTTGTGCTTGCTATACCCAGCTGTGTGGAGAATTGATATAATGTCTAGGTTCAGATATCTGAAAACCAAGGTTAGGATGAGGTGACGGCATAAGACCATGGCGTGTCCGAAGTGCTGGGTGTGCGGCCAGCTGTCTCCTTGTCTGTCTGGACGTCTGGCTTCAGGCTGTGTCAGGCAGAGCATGAGTGCCCAGAGCAGCCTATCCAGTTCGGGTACCATCGAGGACCGAGCAGGTTGATCCTCATTGGGTTTTCTAGAGAGCCCCACAGGGAAACGTTTTTCTTCCGTTGGGCAGACACTGGGCTGGGTTTTGGTTCCGGAGTTCCTAGTCCAGAGGGCTTGTTTGCCAGGAGTGGGAGGAAGGAAGTCTGAAAACACAAGCTAGCGTGAGGTTTGGGACCGAGGGCACGGCAGGCCCACTCTGCAGAGGCTGAATCGAGATCTCCTGCACTGAGGTCATGTCAACTATGAGACGTGCCTCAGGCTAGATTTCTTGTCCAGCATGGCCTCTTCCTGAAGGGTGTGGGGGCTTCATGAGGCCAGAAAGTTTTGCCTACGATGGGATTTGTGAACTGCTCCAAAACTGAAGGTTACCTTCTGCACGACAGTCGAGTCCTATTGGATGGTTCCAAGAGGCCCCATATGGAAAGACTCGAGAGCAGGTGTCTAAGCATGGATGCCTGGGAACGCCACCTCATATTCCCACTCTTTAGTCAGGACAAGGCAGGCTCAATCTGCGGGCTCCTGGGTGAGCTACCCAGAGGGGAGAGTTGAAATGGACTCTCCTGAAGATGAGTCCTACTGTGGCTTGGTGGCCTGGGAGACCTTGGAATGTGGAGGTGGCTCAGGGACTCTGCAGGATTCTCCAACATGAGGTGTTTGACACGGCTCCAACAAGGAAACTTCCCATGTGGAGACGAGAGGAGTTCTGTTCCGTGCCTCAGGAAAGCCCCATACCCTGTTCTTCGAACCAAAGCCTCTGAGGAGTGACACCTGGAAACCAAAGCAAGAGTTGAGACTACGGCCTAAAGGCCTGTCCGGCTCAACCTTCTATCTCTGTTGACATCTGTGTGCATGCATTCATGGATGTAGCTGCTCAGCTTGTGTCCGAATGCCCCTGTGAGTCCAGTGAGGCTCCCAGTAGTGGGATGTCCTCGGAGGCCTTGAGGTTTCTCATATTCTGGAGGTGTGTGGCCAAAGGAATGGACACAGTTTCCCAGGAGAGAGCAGGCACGGTCCTGTGGTATGGCTCCAGAGGACCCAGCCTAGAGGCTGTGTTTGCCAGGGCTGTGTGGACAGATGTCTGAAAAAGCAAACTTGGCTCAGCTAGGGGCCAATGTAATGGCAGGCCTGATCTCTAGTCCGTGAGGGGAGATCCTCTGGAAATCAAAGGAGGGCAAGTGGCAGGCAGTCACTCAGGATTTTGTCTCTGGGTGTTGCATTTACAGTGTCCGGTCAGGGTTTTGGTTGTCTCAGAGGCCGAGGAAGAGCCTTCCTCTCGGGGGATTGTCCAAGCTCCCAAGTGTTTGTGTTCATTCTGTGGGAATGAAGAATACTGTTTTCTGCCACAGGGGACCCCCCAGGAGAGGGACTCTAGAGCACAGCAGTGGGTTCCCTCAACTGGAATACACACCATCTAGTTAGTCCTGGGTGCCTATGGACATGGCAAGCCACATATGCGGGCTCTTGGTCCAGTCACTGAGAGGCGTTACTTGAATAAGGTACTCACGCTGAGGGTCACAATGTGTGTTTGTGCCCAAGGCGGCCCTCACGCTTGGGCGTGGCCTCATGGGCCATGCCGTTTTCTCCTACACTGGAGGTTTGACTCACTGCCAGCAGCAAGGTTTCTTGCCATGGGGAAGGAGGGGTTCTGACTTGTGCATCAGGTTCCCCCCTGTGCAGGGATTGAAGATAAGGTCTAGGTTCCGATGACTGAAAACCCAGTTTGGGAATGGATGGTGGCCTAAGGCAGTGGCGGGTCCAATGTGCTGGGTGTGCAGCCAGCTCTGTCGGTGTCTGTTGGAAGGTCTGGGCTCAGGCTATTTGCGACAGAGCATCACTGTTTAAGGTAGCCTATGCAATTGGGGTGTTGCCGAGGGCCAAGCAGTTTGATCCTCATTTGGGGTTTCTGGGCAGCGCCATAGACAAGGTTTTTCTCCTGGGAGGCAGGCACAGTGCTTCATTGTGGCCCCAGAATTCCCAGTAGGGAGGGTTTGTGGGCCAGGAGTGTGAGGACGGAAGTCTGAAAACACAAGCTAGTGTGAGGATTGGAGCCAAGGGCAGAGCAGGCCCACTCTGCAGAGGCTGAATCAAAATCTCCTGCATCTGAAGTCAGGCTGAGGATCAGACGTTGGCTGAGGCTGGAGTATGTGTCCATGATGGCACCTTCATGAAGTGGGGGCCTCATGAGGCCAAGGAAGTTTTCCCACGCTGAGTTTGGAGGTTGCCCCAAACCACAAGGTTTCCTTCTGCGGGACATTCGAGTCCTGTTGCATGGCTCCAGGACATATCATATGGAAGGACTGGAGAGCACGGTTCGAAGGATGGATCCCTGTACTGCATGCCTCGCATTCCCATTGGCTATTAGCGACAAGATATGTTTGATCTGCTGCCTCTGGAACACGCGACCCAGCGGGCTGAGTTGAAATGGCCTCTCCTGAGGATGCGTCATAATGTGCGTTTGGGTCCATGGAGACCTTGGAATGTGCTGGTTGTTCAGTGGCCCTGCGGAACTCTCCTACCTGAAGTGTTTGATACATCCCAGTAAGAAGGCTGCCCATGTGGAGATGAGAGATGTTTGCTTTGGTGCCTCAGAAAAGCCCCATGTGCTGGTCTACGAAAACAGTCCTCTGAGAACGGAAACATGGAAACCAAAGCTAAGGTTCAGATTAGGGCCTGGGGGCCTGTCCATTTCAACCTTCTGTCTCTGGGGACACTGTCTGAGAGTCTAAGTGGAGATAGTTGCTCCGCTGGTGTCAGAAAACCCCTCTTAGTCCAGGGTGGCCTATACTATTGATGGCCTCAGGGACCTTGGAGCTTTTCCCTAACCTGTAGGGTTGTGGTCAATGGATTGGGCACACTTTCCTTGGAGAGGGCAGGCACAATCTTTCGCTGTTTGGTCCAGAGGCCCTAGCCTGGATGTTGTGTGGGTCCAGGCTGTGGGCACAGAAGTCTGAATACACAAACTCAGCTTATGAGTGGCGCCTAGGGTATGGCCGGCCGGATGTACAGCCCGAGAGGGAGCTCCTGGGCCTCTGAAACAAGGGCGAGTGGGAGGCGTTCCTTCAGGCTTTTGTCTCTGGATGTTGTGTCCGGGATAGCCGTGGATTGGAGCGGTGGCCTCAGGTACTGTGGTCGAGTATCCCTCTCTGGGGATTTGTCCCAGCTCCCAAGAGTTTGGGGTCATTTTGTGGGAAGGGTGGAGTCGTGTTGTCTGGCTCATGGGTCTCTCCAAGAAAGGGATTCCAGAGCAGAGCTCCAGGTACGGGCGGGGCGACTGGAAAATTCAAACCGTGGTGAGGATTGGGTGCATAGGGGCTTGGCAAGCCCCATATGTGGGCTCATGGTCCAGGGCCTGACAGGCCTTTCATTGACATGGGGCTCATGCTGAGGGTCACAGTGTGAATTTGTGCCCAAGCAGCACTCAAGTTTGGGCGTGGAATCAGGGGCCATGAAGGTTTCTCCCACCCTGAAGGTGTGACTCCATGCCAAGAGCAAGCTTGACAGCCATGGGGAAGGAGGAGTTCTGTTTTGTGCTTGCTATACCCAGCTGTGTGGAGAATTGATATAATGTCTAGGTTCAGATATCTGAAAACCTAGGTTAGGATGAGGTGACGGCATAAGACCATGGCGTGTCCGAAGTGCTGGGTGTGCGGCCAGCTGTCTCCTTGTCTGTCTGGACGTCTGGCTTCAGGCTGTGTCAGACAGAGCATGAGTGCCCAGAGCAGCCTATCCAGTTCGGGTACCGTCGAGGACCGAGCAGCTTGATCCTCATTGGGTTTTCTAGAGAGCCCCACAGGGAAACGTTTTTTTTCCGTTGGGCAGACACTGAGCTGGGTTTTGGTTCCGGAGTTCCTAGTCCAGAGGGCTTGTTTGCCAGGAGTGTGAGGAAGGAAGTCTGAAAACACAAGCTAGCGTGAGGTTTGGGACCGAGGGCACGGCAGGCCCACTCTGCAGAGGCTGAATCGAGATCTCCTGCCCTGAGGTCATGTCAACTATGAGACGTGCCTCAGGCTAGAGTTCTTGTCCAGCATGGCCTCTTCCTGAAGGGTGTGGGGGCTTCATGAGGCCAGAAAGTTTTGCCTACGATGGGATTTGTGAACTGCTCCAAAACTGAAGGTTACCTTCTGCACGACAGTCGAGTCCTATTGGATGGTTCCAAGAGGCCCCATATGGAAAGACTCGAGAGCAGGTGTCTAAGCATGGATGCCTGGGAACGCCACCTCATATTCCCACTCTTTAGTCAGGACAAGGCAGGCTCAATCTGCGGGCTCCTGGGTGAGCTACCCAGAGGGGAGAGTTGAAATGGACTCTCCTGAAGATGAGTCCTACTGTGGCTTGGTGGCCTGGGAGACCTTGGAATGTGGAGGTGGCTCAGGGACTCTGCAGGATTCTCCAACATGAGGTGTTTGACACGGCTCCAACAAGGAAACTTCCCATGTGGAGACGAGAGGAGTTCTGTTCCGTGCCTCAGGAAAGCCCCATACCCTGTTCTTCGAACCAAAGCCTCTGAGGAGTGACACCTGGAAACCAAAGCAAGAGTTGAGACTACGGCCTAAAGGCCTGTCCGGCTCAACCTTCTATCTCTGTTGACATCTGTGTGCATGCATTCATGGATGTAGCTGCTCAGCTTGTGTCCGAATGCCCCTGTGAGTCCAGTGAGGCTCCCAGTAGTGGGATGTCCTCGGAGGCCTTGAGGTTTCTCATATTCTGGAGGTGTGTGGCCAAAGGAATGGACACAGTTTCCCAGGAGAGAGCAGGCACGGTCCTGTGGTATGGCTCCAGAGGACCCAGCCTAGAGGCTGTGTTTGCCAGGGCTGTGGGGACAGATGTCTGAAAAAGCAAACTTGGCTCAGCTAGGGGCCAATGTAATGGCAGGCCTGATCTCTAGTCCGTGAGGGGAGATCCTCTGGAAATCAAAGGAGGGCAAGTGGGAGGCAGTCACTCAGGCTTTTGTCTCTGGGTGTTGCATTTACAGTGTCCGGTCAGGGTAGGGGTTGTCTCAGAGGCCGAGGAAGAGCCTTCCTCTCGGGGGATTGTCCAAGCTCCCAAGTGTTTGTGTTCATTCTGTGGGAATGAAGAGTACTGTTTTCTGCCACAGGGGACACCCCAGGAGAGGGACTCTAGAGCACAGCAGTGGGTTCCCTCAACTGGAATACACACCATCTAGTTAGTCCTGGGTGCCTATGGGCATGGCAAGCCACATATGCGGGCTCTTGGTCCAGTCACTGAGATGCGCTACTTGAATAAGGTACTCACGCTGAGGGTCACAATGTGTGTTTGTGCCCAAGGCGGCCCTCACGCTTGGGCGTGGCCTCATGGGCCATGCCGTTTTCTCCTACACTGGAGGTTTGACTCACTGCCAGCAGCAAGGTTTCTTGCCATGGGGAAGGAGGGGTTCTGACTTGTGCATCAGGTTCCCCCCTGTGCAGGGATTGAAGATAAGGTCTAGGTTCCGATGACTGAAAACCCAGGTTGGGAATGGATGGTGGCCTAAGGCAGTGGCGGGTCCAATGTGCTGGGTGTGCAGCCAGCTCTGTCGGTGTCTGTTGGAAGGTCTGGGCTCAGGCTATTTGCGACAGAGCATCACTGTTTAAGGTAGCCTATGCAATTGGGGTGTTGCCGAGGGCCAAGCAGTTTGATCCTCATTTGGGGTTTCTGGGCAGCGCCATAGACAAGGTTTTTCTCCTGGGCGGCAGGCACAGTGCTTCATTGTGGGCCCAGAATTCCCAGTAGGGAGGGTTTGTGGGCCAGGAGTGTGAGGACGGAAGTCTGAAAACACAAGCTAGTGTGAGGATTGGAGCCAAGGGCAGAGCAGGCCCACTCTGCAGAGGCTGAATCAAAATCTCCTGCATCTGAAGTCAGGCTGAGGATCAGACGTTGGCTGAGGCTGGAGTATGTGTCCATGATGGCACCTTCATGAAGTGGGGGCCTCATGAGGCCAAGGAAGTTTTCCCACGCTGAGTTTGGAGGTTGCCCCAAACCACAAGGTTTCCTTCTGCGGGACATTCGAGTCCTGTTGCATGGCTCCAGGACATATCATATGGAAGGACTGGAGAGCAGGGTTCGAAGGATGGATCCCTGTACTGCATGCCTCGCATTCCCATTGGCTATTAGCGACAAGATATGTTTGATCTGCTGCCTCTGGAACACGCGACCCAGCGGGCTGAGTTGAAATGGCCTCTCCTGAGGATGCGTCATAATGTGCGTTTGGGTCCATGGAGACCTTGGAATGTGCTGGTTGTTCAGTGGCCCTGCAGAACTCTCCTACCTGAAGTGTTTGATACATCCCAGTAAGAAGGCTGCCCATGTGGAGATGAGAGATGTTTGGTTTGGTGCCTCAGAAAAGCCCCATGTGCTGGTCTACAAAAACAGTCCTCTGAGAACGGAAACATGGAAACCAAAGCTAAGGTTCAGATTAGGGCCTGGGGGCCTGTCCATTTCAACCTTCTGTCTCTGGGGACACTGTCTGAGAGTCTAAGTGGAGATAGTTGCTCCGCTGGTGTCAGAGAACCCCTCTTAGTCCAGGGTGGCCTATACTATTGATGGCCTCAGGGACCTTGGAGCTTTTCCCTAACCTGTAGGGTTGTGGTCAATGGATTGGGCACACTTTCCTTGGAGAGGGCAGGCACAATCTTTCGCTGTTTGGTCCAGAGGCCCTAGCCTGGATGTTGTGTGGGTCCAGGCTGTGGGCACAGAAGACTGAATACACATACTCAGCTTATGAGTGGCGCCTAGGGTATGGCCGGCCGGATGTACAGCCCGAGAGGGAGCTCCTGGGCCTCTGAAACAAGGGCGAGTGGGAGGCGTTCCTTCAGGCTTTTGTCTCTGGATGTTGTGTCCGGGATAGCCGTGGATTGGAGCGGTGGCCTCAGGTACTGTGGTCGAGTATCCCTCTCTGGGGATTTGTCCCAGCTCCCAAGAGTTTGGGGTCATTTTGTGGGAAAAGTGGAGTCGTGTTGTCTGGCTCATGGGTCTCTCCAAGAAAGGGATTCCAGAGCAGAGCTCCAGGTACGGGCGGGGCGACTGGAAATTTCAAACCGTGGTGAGGATTGGGTGCATAGGGGCTTGGCAAGCCCCATATGTGGGCTCTTGGTCCAGGGCCTGATAGGCCTTTCTTTGACATGGGGCTCATGCTGAGTGTCACAGTGTGAATTTGTGCCCAAGCAGCACTCAAGTTTGGGCGTGGCTTCAGGGGCCATGAAGGTTTCTCCCACCCTGAAGGTGTGACTCCATGCCAAGAGCAAGCTTGACAGCCATGGGGAAGGAGGAGTTCTGTTTTGTGCTTGCTATACCCAGCTGTGTGGAGAATTGATATAATGTCTAGGTTCAGATATATGAAAACCTAGGTTAGGATGAGGTAACGGCATAAGACCATGGCGTGTCCGAAGTGCTGGGTGTGCGGCCAGCTGTCTCCTTGTCTGTCTGGACGTCTGGCTTCAGGCTGTGTCAGACAGAGCATGAGTGCCCAGAGCAGCCTATCCAGTTCGGGTACCATCGAGGACCGAGCAGGTTGATCCTCATTGGGTTTTCTGGAGAGCCCCACAGGGAAACGTTTTTTTTCCGTTGGGCAGACACTGGGCTGGGTTTTGGTTCCGGAGTTCCTAGTCCAGAGGGCTTGTTTGCCAAAAGTGGGAGGAAGGAAGTCTGAAAACACAAGCTAGCGTGAGGTTTGGGACCGAGGGCACGGCAGGCCCACTCTGCAGATGCCGAATTGAGATCTCCTGCACTGAGGTCATGTCAACTATGAGACGTGCCTCAGGCTAGAGTTCTTGTCCAGCATGGCCTCTTCCTGAAGGGTGTGGGGGCTTCATGAGGCCAGAAAGTTTTGCCTACGATGGGATTTGTGAACTGCTCCAAAACTGAAGGTTACCTTCTGCACGACAGTCGAGTCCTATTGGATGGTTCCAAGAGGCCCCATATGGAAAGACTCGAGAGCAGGTGTCTAAGCATGGATGCCTGGGAACGCCACCTCATATTCCCAATCTTTAGTCAGGACAAGGCAGGCTCAATCTGCGGGCTCCTGGGTGAGCTACCCAGAGGGGAGAGTTGAAATGGACACTCCTGAAGATGAGTCCTACTGTGGCTTGGTGGCCTGGGAGACCTTGGAATGTGGAGGTGGCTCAGGGACTCTGCAGGATTCTCCAACATGAGGTGTTTGACACGGCTCCAACAAGGAAACTTCCCATGTGGAGACGAGAGGAGTTCTGTTCCGTGCCTCAGGAAAGCCCCATACCCTGTTCTTCGAACCAAAGCCTCTGAGGAGTGACACCTGGAAACCAAAGCAAGAGATGAGACTACGGCCTAAATGCCCGTCCAGCTCAACCTTCTATCTCTGTTGACATCTGTGTGCATGCATTCATGGATGTAGCTGCTCAGCTTGTGTCCGAATGCCCCTGTGAGTCCAGTGAGGCTCCCAGTAGTGGGATGTCCTCGGAGGCCTTGAGGTTTCTCATATTCTGGAGGTGTGTGGCCAAAGGAATGGACACAGTTTCCCAGGAGAGAGCAGGCACGGTCCTGTGGTATGGCTCCAGAGGACCCAGCCTAGAGGCTGTGTTTGCCAGGGCTGTGGGGACAGATGTCTGAAAAAGCAAACTTGGCTCAGCTAGGGGCCAATGTAATGGCAGGCCTGATCTCTAGTCCGTGAGGGGAGATCCTCTGGAAATCAAAGTAGGGCAAGTGGGAGGCAGTCACTCAGGATTTTGTCTCTGGGTGTTGCATTTACAGTGTCCGGTCAGGGTAGGGGTTGTCTCAGAGGCCGAGGAAGAGCCTTCCTCTCGGGGGATTGTCCAAGCTCCCAAGTGTTTGTGTTCATTCTGTGGGAATGAAGAGTACTGTTTTCTGCCACAGGGGACACCCCAGGAGAGGGACTCTAGAGCACAGCAGTGGGTTCCCTCAACTGGAATACACACCATCTAGTTAGTCCTGGGTGCCTATGGGCATGGCAAGCCCCATATGTGGGCTCTTGGTCCAGGGCCTGATAGGCCTTTCTTTGACATGGGGCTCATGCTGAGGGTCACAGTGTGAATTTGTGCCCAAGCAGCACTCAAGTTTGGGCGTGGCTTCAGGGGCCATGAAGGTTTCTCCCACCCTGAAGGTGTGACTCCATGCCAAGAGCAAGCTTGACAGCCATGGGGAAGGAGGAGTTCTGTTTTGTGCTTGCTATACCCAGCTGTGTGGAGAATTGATATAATGTCTAGGTTCAGATATATGAAAACCTAGGTTAGGATGAGGTAACGGCATAAGACCATGGCGTGTCCGAAGTGCTGGGTGTGCGGCCAGCTGTCTCCTTGTCTGTCTGGACGTCTGGCTTCAGGCTGTGTCAGACAGAGCATGAGTGCCCAAAGCAGCCTATCCAGTTCGGGTACCATCGAGGACCGAACAGGTTGATCCTCATTGGGTTTTCTGGAGAGCCCCACAGGGAAACGTTTTTTTTCCGTTGGGCAGACACTGGGCTGGGTTTTGGTTCCGGAGTTCCTAGTCCAGAGGGCTTGTTTGCCAAAAGTGGGAGGAAGGAAGTCTGAAAACACAAGCTAGCGTGAGGTTTGGGACCGAGGGCACGGCAGGCCCACTCTGCAGATGCCGAATCGAGATCTCCTGCACTGAGGTCATGTCAACTATGAGACGTGCCTCAGGCTAGATTTCTTGTCCAGCATGGCCTCTTCCTGAAGGGTGTGGGGGCTTCATGAGGCCAGAAAGTTTTGCCTACGATGGGATTTGTGAACTGCTCCAAAACTGAAGGTTACCTTCTGCACGACAGTCGAGTCCTATTGGATGGTTCCAAGAGGCCCCATATGGAAAGACTCGAGAGCAGGTGTCTAAGCATGGATGCCTGGGAACGCCACCTCATATTCCCAATCTTTAGTCAGGACAAGGCAGGCTCAATCTGCGGGCTCCTGGGTGAGCTACCCAGAGGGGAGAGTTGAAATGGACACTCCTGAAGATGAGTCCTACTGTGGCTTGGTGGCCTGGGAGACCTTGGAATGTGGAGGTGGCTCAGGGACTCTGCAGGATTCTCCAACATGAGGTGTTTGACACGGCTCCAACAAGGAAACTTCCCATGTGGAGACGAGAGGAGTTCTGTTCCGTGCCTCAGGAAAGCCCCATACCCTGTTCTTCGAACCAAAGCCTCTGAGGAGTGACACCTGGAAACCAAAGCAAGAGTTGAGACTACGGCCTAAATGCCCATCCAGCTCAACCTTCTATCTCTGTTGACATCTGTGTGCATGCATTCATGGATGTAGCTGCTCAGCTTGTGTCCGAATGCCCCTGTGAGTCCAGTGAGGCTCCCAGTAGTGGGATGTCCTCGGAGGCCTTGAGGTTTCTCATATTCTGGAGGTGTGTGGCCAAAGGAATGGACACAGTTTCCCAGGAGAGAGCAGGCACGGTCCTGTGCTATGGCTCCAGAGGACCCAGCCTAGAGGCTGTGTTTGCCAGGGCTGAGGGGACAGATGTCTGAAAAAGCAAACTTGGCTCAGCTAGGGGCCAATGTAATGGCAGGCCTGATCTCTAGTCCGTGAGGGGAGATCCTCTGGAAATCAAAGGAGGGCAAGTGGGAGGCAGTCACTCAGGCTTTTGTCTCTGGGTGTTGCGTTTACAGTGTCCGGTCAGGGTAGGGGTTGTCTCAGAGGCCAAGGAAGAGCCTTCCTCTTGGGGGATTGTCCAAGCTCCCAAGTGTTTGTGTTCATTCTGTTTGAATGAAGAGTACTGTTTTCTGCGACAGGGGACCCCCCAAAAGATGGACTCTAGAGCACAGCAGTGGGTTCCCTCAACTGGAATACACACCATCTAGTTAGTCCTGGGTGCCTATGGGCATGGCAAGCCAAATATGCGGGCTCTTGGTCCAGTCACTGAGAGGCGCTACTTGAATAAGGTACTCACGCTGAGGGTCACAATGTGTGTTTGTGCCCAAGGCGGCCCTCACGCTTGGGCGTGGCCTCATGGGCCATGCCGTTTTCTCCTACACTGGAGGTTTGACTCACTGCCAGCAGCAAGGTTTCTTGCCATGGGGAAGGAGGGGTTCTGACTTGTGCATCAGGTTCCCCCCTGTGCAGGGATTGGAGATAAGGTCTAGGTTCCGATGACTGAAAACCCAGGTTGGGAATGGATGGTGGCCTAAGGCAGTGGCGGGTCCAATGTGCTGGGCGTGCAGCCAGCTGTGTCGGTGTCTGTTGGAAGGTCTGGTCTCAGGCTATTTGCGACAGAGCATCACTGTTTAAGGTAGCCTATGCAATTGGGGTGTTGCCGAGGGCCAAGCAGTTTGATCCTCATTTGGGGTTTCTGGGCAGCGCCATAGACAATGTTTTTCTTTAGGGAGGCAGGCACAGTGCTTCATTGTGGCCCCAGAATTCCCAGTAGGGAGGGTTTGTGGGCCAGGAGTGTGAGGACGGAAGTCTGAAAAGACAAGCTAGTGTGAGGATTGGAGCCAAGGGGAGAGCAGGCCCACTCTGCAGAGGCTGAATCAAAATCTCCTGCATCTGAAGTCAGGCTGAGGATCAGACGTTGGCTGAGGCTGCAGTATGTGTCCATGATGGCACCTTCATGAAGTGGGGGCCTCATGAGGCCAAGGAAGTTTTCCCACGCTGAGTTTGGAGGTTGCCCCAAACCACAAGGTTTTCTTCTGCGGGACATTCGAGTCCTGTTGCATGGCTCCAGGACATACCATATGGAAGGATGGAGAGCAGGGTTCGAAGGATGGATCCCTGTACAGCATGCCTCGCATTCCCATTGGCTATTAGCGACAAGATATGTTTGATCTGCTGCCTCTGGAACACGCGAACCAGGGGCTGAGTTGAAATGGCCTCTCCTGAGGATGCGTCATAATGTGCGTTTGGGTCCATGGAGACCTTGGAATGTGCTGGTTGTTCAGTGGCCCTGCGGAACTCTCCTACCTGAAGTGTTTGATACATCCCAGTAAGAAAGCTGCCCGTGTGGAGATGAGAGATGTTTGGTTCGGTGCCTCAGAAAAGCCCCATGTGCTGGTCTACGAAAACAGTCCTCTGAGAACGGAAACATGGAAACCTAAGCTAAGGTTCAGATTAGGGCCTGGGGGCCTGTCCTTTTCAACCTTCTGTCTCTGGGGACACTGTATGAGAGTCTAAGTGGAGATAGTTGCTCCGCTGGTGTCAGAGAGCCCCTCTTAGTCCAGGGTGGCCTATACTATTGATGGCCTCAGGGACCTTGGAGCTTTTCCCTAACCTGTAGGGTTGTGGTCAAAGGATTGGGCACACTTTCCTTGGAGAGGGCAGGCACAATCTTTCGCTGTTTGGTCCAGAGGCCCTAGCCTGGATGTTGTGTGGGTCCAGGCTGTGGGCACAGAATTCGGAATACACAAACTCAGCTTATGAGTGGCGCCTAGGGTATGGCAGGCCGGATGTACAGCCCGAGAGGGAGCTCCTGGGCCTCTGAAACAAGGGCGAGTGGGAGGCGTTCCTTCAGGCTTTTGTCTCTGGATGTTGTGTCCGGGATAGCCGTGGATTGGAGCGGTGGCCTCAGGTACTGTGGTCGAGTATCCCTCTCTGGGGATTTGTCCCAGCTCCCAAGAGTTTGGGGTCATTTTGTGGGAAGGGTGGAGTCGTGTTGTCTGGCTCATGGGTCTCTCCAAGAAAGGGATTCCAGAGCAGAGCTCCAGGTACGGGCGGGGCGACTGGAAAATTCAAACCGTGGTGAGGATTGGGTGCATAGGGGCTTGGCAAGCCCCATATGTGGGCTCTTGGTCCAGGCCCTGACAGGCCTTTCTTTGACATGGGGCTCATGCTGAGGGTCACAGTGTGAATTTGTGCCCAAGCAGCACTCAAGTTTGGGCGTGGCATCAGGGGCCATGAAGGTTTCTCCCACCCTGAAGGTGTGACTGCATGCCAAGAGCAAGCTTGACAGCCATGGGGAAGGAGGGGTACTGTTTTGTGCTTGCTATACCCAGCTGTGTGGAGAATTGATATAATGTCTAGGTTCAGATATCTGAAAACCAAGGTTAGGATGAGGTGACGGCATAAGACCATGGCGTGTCCGAAGTTCTGGGTGTGCGGCCAGCTGTCTCCTTGTCTGTCTGGACGTCTGGCTTCAGGCTGTGTCAGGCAGAGCATGAGTGCCCAGAGCAGCCTATCCAGTTCGGGTACCGTCGAGGCCCGAGCAGGTTGATCCTCATCTGGGTTTTCTGGAGAGCCCCACAGGGAAACGTTTTTCTTCCTTTGGGCAGACACTGGGCTGGGTTTTGGTTCCAGAGTTCCTAGTCCGGAGGGCTTGTTTGCCAGGAGTGTGAGGAAGGAAGTCGGAAAACACAAGCTAGCATGAGGTTTGGGACCGAGGGCACGGCAGGCCCACTCTGCAGAGGCTGAATCGAGATCTCCTGCACTGAGGTCATGTCAACTATGAGACGTGCCTCAGGCTAGAGTTCTTATCCAGCATAGCCTCTTCCTGAAGGGTGTGGGGGCTCCATGAGGCCAGAAAGTTTTGCCTACGATGGTATTTGTGAACTGCTCCAAAACTGAAGGTTACCTTCTGCACGACAGTCGAGTCCTATTGGATGGTTCCAGGAGGCCCCATACGGAAAGACTCGAGAGCAGGTGTCAAAGCATGGATGCCTGGGAACGCCACCTCATATTCCCACTGTTTAGTCAGGACAAGTCAGGCTCAATCTGCAGGTTCCTGGGTGAGCTACCTAGAGGGGAGAGTTGAAATGGACTCTCCTGAAGATGAGTTCTACTGTGGCTTGGTGGCCTGGGAGACCTTGGAATGTGGAGGTGGCTCGGGGACTCTGCAGGGTTTTCCAAACTGAGGCGTTTGGCACAGCTACAACAAGGAAGCTTCCCATGTGGAGACCAGAGGAGTTCTGTTCAGTGCCTCAGGAAAGCCCCATATCCTGTTCTTCGAACCAAAGCCTCTGAGGAGTAACACCTGGAACCCAAAGCAAGAGTTGAGATTAGGGCCTAAGGGCCTGTCCGGCTCAACCTTCTATCTCTGTTGACATCTGTGTGCATGCCTTCGTGGAGGTAGCTGCTCAGATTGTGTCCGAATGCCCCTGTGTGTCCAGGGAGGCTCCCAGTAGTGGGATGAACTCGGGGGCCTTGAGGTTTCTCATATTCTGGAGGTGTGTGGCCAAAGGAATGGACACAGTTTCCCAGGAGAGAGTAGGCACAGTCCTGTGGTATGGCTCCAGAGGACCCAGCCTAGAGGCTGTGTTTTCCAGGGCTCTGGGGACTGATGTCTGAAAGAGAAAACTTGGCTCAGGTAGGGGCCAAGGTAATGGCAGGCCTGATCTCCAGTCCGTGAGGGGAGATCCTCTGGATATCAAAGGAGGGCAAGTGGGAGGCAGTCGCTCAGGCTTTTGTCTCTGGGTGTTGCGTTCACAGTGTCCGGTCAGGGTAGGGGTTGCCTCAGGGTCCGAGTAAGAGCCTTCCTCTCGGGGGATTGTCCAAGCTCCCAAGTGTTTGGGTTCATTCTGTGGGAAGTGAAGAGTACTGTTTTCTGCCACAAAGGACCTCCCAGGAGAGGGACTCTAGAGCACAGCAGTGGGTTCCCTCAACTGGAATACACACCATCTAGTTAGTCCTGGGTGACTATGTGCATGGCAAGGACTAAATGCAGGATCTTCGTCCCGAACCTGACAGGCCTTTCTTTGTCATGGGGCTCATGCTAGGGTCACAGTGTGAATTTGTGCCCAAGCAGCACTCATGTTTGGGCGTGGCATCAGGGGCCATGAAGGGTTTCCCACGTGAAGGTGTGACTCCATGCGAAGAACAAGCATTACAGCCATGTGGAAGGCAGAGTTCTGATTGTGATTCCGATACTCAAACTCAGCTTTCTTTGGGGACATCGGTATGGCAGGCCCAATCTACAAACCATGAGATGAACTCATGAAGATTTGAATATAGAGTGAGTCTGAGGCGCTTGCTCAGGCATTTGTCTCTGGAATTTGTATCAGCGATCTCCGTGGAATGTCGGGGATGCCTCATGGGCCATGGACGAATCTTCCTCTCTGAGGATTTGGCCCGATTCCCAATTGCTTTTCGTCAATCTGTGGGATGGGAGGTCTCCTTTCAGGTTTGTTACCTCAGGTGTCCCACCAAAAGAGAAATTCTAAAGCAAAGACGTGGGGAAGACTGAAGGGACAACCTGAACTATGGTTAAAAATTGGGGCCTACGGGCATGGCAAGCACAATATGCTATCTCTTCATCCAGCCACTGAGTGGCCTTACTTGAGGACTGGGCTCAGCCTGAGGGTCACAATGTGTGCTTGTGAACAATGTGGCCCGCGAGCATGGGTGGGGCCTCATGGGCCACACTGGTTTCAACTACACTGAACGTTGGACAACATGCCAACCACAAGGTTTCTTGCCATGGGGAAGGAGTTCTGATTTCTGCATCATCTTCAACCCTGGGCAGTGATTGGAGATAAGGTCTAGGTTCTGAAACCTGAAAACTGAGGTTGGGAAGAGATGACGACCTAAGGCCATGGCGGCTCGATGTGCTCAGTGTGCGGACAGCTGTCTGGCAGGGGCCAGGGGACCAGGATCAGGCTGTGTCAGAAAGGGCATTAGTGCCCTGGTCAGCCTATGTATTTGGGGTACAGCCAAGGCCGGTGCAGGTTGATCCTCATTTGGGATGACTGGGTAGCCCCAGAGGACAAAGTTTTTCTTCTGGAGGGCCGGCAGAGTGCTGTGTTGTAGTTCTGGATTGCCAAACTGGAGGGCTTGTGGGCCAGTAGTCTGACGACAAAAGTCTGAGAACACAAGCTAGGCTTAGGTTTCTGGGTGAGGCCATGGCACACACAATCTACAGACCTGAATCGAGATCTCGTGCATCTGAAGTCAGGGCGAGGATCAGACGATCGCTCAGGTAGGAGTTTCTGTCCCTGATGGCCCGTTCATAAATGGGGGGTCATCACGAGGCCAAGGGGCTTTCCAACGATGGGAGTTGTGAGAAGCTCCAAACTGCAGAGAGTCTTCTGCAGGACAATTGAGACCTGTTGTTTGGCTCCAGGCCAATGATTCTGAGCAGGGTTCTAAGGATGGATGGCTTGGTAGCCCACCTCGCATTCCAATTGTCTCCTAGCAACAAGACAGGTTAGATCTCCTGGATCTGTGAGGAGCAACCGAGGATGCTGAGTTGAAATGGACACCCCTGGGGATGGGTCCTAACGTGCTTTTGTGTCTATGGAGACCTTGGAATGAAGCGGTGGCACTGGGGCCCTAAAGGGTTCTCCTAAACAAAGGCTTTGACACAGCTCCAACGTGCAAGTTTCCCATGTGTATATGAGATGTTTTCTGATGGGTGAGTCACGAAACAGCTATATGCTGCTTTTGAAATCCAGGCCTCTGAGGAGAGATGCCTGGACACCAAAGCAATGGATCTGATTAGTGCCTAGGGGCCTGTTCTTTTCTTTTTACCTCTGGGGATATCTGCTATGGGTCTGAGTGCAGGTAGGTGCTCAGTTGGGCTCAGATTGCCCCTGTTTTTCCTTGGAAGCCACCACTATTGAGATGGATCAGGGACTTTGGAGGTTTATCCTATTAGAAGGGTTGTGGCCATTGGAATGGGCACACACAATTCCCTTGGAGAGGGCAAGTACAGTCCTCAGTTTTGTGTCCAGGGGCCTGAGCCTGTAGGTTGTGTTGGCCAGGGCTGTTTGGACAGTTGTCTGAAAACACAAACTCGGCTTATGTTTCGGGTCATAGGTATGGTAGGACTGATCTACAGACCATGAGGAGAACTCTTCGGGATTTGAAAGAAGGGCTAGTGTGAGGCTCCTGCTCAAGTTTTTGTCTCTGGATATCATGTCACTCATGGTCGTGGAATTTCTGGGTGACTTCATGGGAAATGGACGAGTCTTACTTTTTGGTGGTTTGGCCCCGTCCAAAGAGTTTGGGGTCATTCTTTGTGCTGGAAGAAGTCTGTTTTTTTTTTTTTTTTTTTTGTTGTTTTTCTTTTTTAACCTCCGGTGTCCCACCAAATGAGGGATTCCAGAGTAGAGCCCTGGGGAGGGGCGACTGACAATCAGAAATCTGGTTAAAAATTGGGGCCTAGGGACATGTCAAGCCCATTATGACATCTAATGTTCCAGCCACTGAGAGGACTTACTAGACTACAGAACTCAAGCTGAGGGTCACAATGTTTGTGTATGCCCTCGTCGCACTCAAGAATGGGCGGGGCCTCAGGGTGAATGCTGGTTTCTTCTACTCTGAACGTTGGACAACGTGCCAACCACAAGGGTTCTTGCCATGGGTAAAGAGGAGTTCTGATTTCTACATCACACTCATCCCTGGCAGTGATTGGAGATAAGGTCTCGGTTCTGAAGCCTGAAAACTGAGGTAAGGAAGAGATGATGACCTAAGGCCCTGGCGGGTTTTTTGTGCTCAGTGTGCGGTCAGCTTTCTGGGTGTTGGTCAGGAGGTCCGGGCTCAGGTTGTGTTCGACAGTGAATTAGTGCCCAGATTAGACTATATAATTTGGGTAAAGTCGAGTGCTGTGTAGGTTTACCCTCATTTAAGGTGCCTGGGCAGCTCATGAGGCAATAATTTTTTTTTCTAGAGGGCAGGCAGAGTGCCTCATTGTGGGTCCGAAATTGCCAAACTTGAGGGCTTCGGAACCAGGAGTATGAGGACGGAAGTCTGAGAAGACATGCTAGACTTGGGTTTCAGGGCGAGGGCACGACATGTACCCCATGCAGATCTGAAAAAATATCTCATGCATCTGAAGTCAGGGCAAGTATCAGACTATGGCTCAGGTTGGAGAATCTGAGCATGACGGCCGCTTCTGAAGGCAGCGGAATCTCGAGGTCATTGAGGTTTTCCCACGTTGGGAGTTGTGCGATGCCCCCTTCAAGGATTCCTTCTGCGGGACAATTAAGACTTGTTGGACAGCTCCAGGACATCCCATATGGAATGACTCCAGAGCACCGTTCGCGGATGGATGCCTGGGAAGCCCGCCTCGCATTCCAATTGTCTCCTAGCAACAAGACAGTTTAGATCTGATGGCTCTGCGGGAGCAACCGGGGTGGCTGAGTTGAAATGGACTTTCCTGAGGATGGGTCCTAATGTGCTTTTGTGTCCATGAGGGCCTTGGAATGGGGCGGTGGCACCGGGACCCTGAAGTACTCTCCTAAGCTTTGGACATGGCTCCCATGCACAGGTTTCCTTGTGGAGAAGAGATGAGTTCTGATGGGTGCCTCAGGAAAACACATATGCTCGTATTGGAATCAGGCTTTTGAGGACACATGCCTGTATCCCAAAGCAATGGATCCTATTATGGCCTAGGGTCCTGTCTGGTTCAATCTTCTTCTCTGGGGACAACCATCTCTGTTATGAGTATAGGTCGATTATCAGCTGGTGTCAGACAGCCCTTGTTTGTTCTGGGCGACCTACACTATTGGGATGGCCTCAGGGACTTTGGAGGTTTCTCCTAATTTGTACGATTTTGGACCATGGAATGGGCAGAATTCCCATGGATTGGTAGGCACAGTCCGAATGTGTGGCTCCAGGGGCCCAGCCTGGAGGGTGGGTGGCCCAAGACTTTGAGGACAGAAGTCTGAAAACACAAACTCAGCTTAGGTTTGGGGACGTAGGTATGGCAGGCCCGATCGACAAACCATGAGAAGAACTCTTCAGGATATGAAGAAAGTGCGAGTCTGAGGCGCTTGCTCAGGCTTTTGTCTCTGGATTTTGTATCAGCGATGGCCGTGGAATGTCGGGGAGGCCTCATGGGCCATGGACGAATCTTCCTCTCTGAGGATTTGGCCCGATTCCCAATTGCTTTTCGTCAATCTGTGGGATGGGAGGACTCATTTCATTTTTGTTACCTCAGGTGTCCCACCAAAAGAGGAATTCCAAAGCCAAGCCGTGGGGAAGACTGAAGGGACAACCCGAACTATGGTTAAAAATTGGGGCCTAGGGGCATGGCAAGCCCAATATGCTATCTCTTCATCCAGCCACTTAGTGGCCTTACTTGAGGACTGGGCTCAGCCTGAGCGTCACAATGTGTGTTTGTGAACAATGTGGCCCACGAGCATGGGCGGGGCCTCATGGGCCACACTGGTTTAAACTAAAATGAACGTTGGACAACATGCCAACCACAAGGTTTCTTGCCATGGGGAAGGAGTTCTGATTTCTGCATCACCTTCAACCCTGGGCAGTGATTGGATATAAGGTCTAGGTTCTGAAACCTGAAAATTGATGTTGGGAAGAGATGACGACCTAAGGCCATGGCGGCTCGATGTGCTCAGTTTGCGGCCAGCTGTCTGAAAGGGGCCAGGGGGTCCAGGCTCAGGCTCTACCAGAAAGGGCATTAGAGCCCAAGTCAGGCTGTGTATTTTGGGTACAGCCAAGGTCGGTGCAGGTTGATCCTCATTTGGGGTTACTGGGTAGCCCCAGAGGACAATGTTTTTCTTCTGGAGGGCCGGCAGAGTGCTGTGTTGTAGTTCTGGATTGCCAAACTGGAGGGCTTGTGGGCCAGTTGTCTGACGACAAAATTCTGAGAACACAAGCTAGGCTTAGGTTTCTGGGTGAGGCCATGGCACACACAATCTACAGACCTGAATCGAGATCTCGTGCATCTGAAGTCAGGGCGAGGATCAGACGATCGCTCAGGTTGGAGTTTCTGACCATGATGGCCCCTTCATGAATGGGGCGGGCATCACGAGGCCATGGGTGTTTTCCCACGATGAGAGTTGTGAGAAGCTCCAAACTGCAGAGAGTCTTCTGCAGGACAATTGAGACCAGTTGTTTGGCTCCAGGCCAATGATTCTGAGCAGGGTTCTAAGGATGGATGGCTGGGTAGCCCACCTCGCATTCCAATTGTCTCCTAGCAACAAGACAGGTTAGATCTCCTGGATCTGTGGCGAGCAACCGAGGATGCTGAGTTGAAATGGACACCCCTGGGGATGGGTCCTAAGGTGCTTTTGTGTCTATGGAGACATTGGAATGAAGCGGTGGCACTGGGGCCCTAAAGGGTTCTCCTAAACAGAGGCTTTGACACAGCTCCAACGTGCAAGTTTCCCATGTGTAGATGAGATGTTTTCTGATGGGTGAGTCAAGAAACAGCTATATGCTGCTTTTGAAATCCAGGCCTCTGAGGAGAGATGCCTGGAAACCAAAGCAATGGATCTGATTAGTGCCTAGGGGCCTGTTCTTTCCTTTTTACCTCTGGGGACATCTGTCTATGGGTCTGAGTGCAGGTAGGTGCTCAGTTGGGCTCAGATTGCCCCTGTTTTTCCTGGGAAGCCACCACTATTGAGATGGATCAGGGACTTTGGAGGTTTATCCTATTAGAAGGGTTGTGGCCATTGGAATGGGCACACACAATTCCCTTGGAGAGGGCAAGTACAGTCCTCAGGTTTGGCTCCAGGAGCCTGAGCCTGTAGGTTGTGTAGGCCAGGGCTGTTTGGACAGTTGTCTTAAAACCCAAACTCGGCTTATGTTTCGGGTCATGGGTATGGCAGGACTGATCTACAGACCATGAGGATAACTCTTCGGGATTTGAAAGAAGGGCGAGTGTGAGGCTCCTGCTCAAGTTTTTGTCTCTGGATATCGTGTCACTCATGGTCGTAGAATTTCTGGGTGACTTCATAGGAAATGGACGAGTCTTACTCTCTGGTGGTTTGGCCCCGTCCAAAGAGTTCGGGGTCATTCTGTGGGCTGGAAGAAGTCTGTTTTTTTTTTGTTGTTGTTGTTGTTGTTGTTTTTCTTTTTTAACCTCCGGTGTCCCACCAAATGAGGGATTCCAGAGTAGAGCCCTGGGGAGGGGCGACTGGACCATCAGAAATCTGGTTAAAAATTGGGGCCTAGGGACATGTCAAGCCCATTATGACATCTAATGGTCCAGCCACTGAGAGGACTTACTATAGGACAGGACTCATGATTAGGGTCACAGTGCGTGTGTATGCCCTCGTCGCACTCAAGAATGGGCGGGGCCTCAGGGTGAATGCTGGTTTCTCCTACACTGAACGTTGGACAACGTGCCAACCACAGGGTTCTTGCCATGGGTAAGGAGGAGTTCTGATTTCTGCATCACACTCACCCCTGGGCAGTGATTGGAGATAAGGTCTCAGTCTGAAGCCTGAAAACTGAGGTAGGGAAGACATGATGACCTAAGGCCATGGCGGGTTTTATGTGCTCAGTGTGCTGTCAGCTTTCTGGGTGTTGGTCAGGAGGTCCGGACTCAGGTTGTGTTCGACAGCGCATTAGTGCCCAGGTTAGACTTTATAATTTGGGTAAATTCGAGTGCTGTGTAGGTTTACCCTCATTTAAGGTGCCTGGGCAGCTCATGAGGCAATAATTTTTTTTCTAGAGGGCAGGCAGAGTGCTGCATTGTGGGTCCGGAATTGCCAAACTTGAGGGCTTCGGGGCCAGGAGTGTGAGGACGGAAGTCTGAGAAGCCAAGCTAGACTTGGGTTTCAGGGCGAGGGCACGGCAGGTACCCCCTGCAGATCTGAACCAATATCTCATGCATCTGAAGTCAGGGCGAGGATCAGACGTTGGCTCAGGTTGGAGTTTCTGAGCATGACGGCCGCTTCATGAAGGGAGCGGAATCTCGAGGCCATTGAGGTTTTCCCACGTTGGGAGTTGTGGGATGCCCCCTTCAAGGATTCCTTCTGCGGGACAATTGAGACCTATTGGACAGCTCCAGGACATCCCATATAGAATGACTCCAGAGCACCGTTCGCGGATGGATGCCTGGGAAGCACGCCTCTCATTCCAATGTCTCCTAGCAACAAGACAGTTTAGATCTGATGGCTCTGCGGGAGCAACCAGGGTGGCTGAGTTGAAATGGACTTTCGTGAGGATGGGTCCTAATGTGTTTTTGTGTCCATTTGGGCCTTGGAATGGGGCGGTGGCACCGGGATCCTGAAGTACTCTCCTAAGCTTTGGACATGGCTCCCATGCACAGATTTCCTTGTGGAGATGAGATGAGTTCTGATGGGTGCCTCAGGAAAACACATATGCTCGTATTGGAATCAGGCTTTTGAGGACACATGCCTGTAACCCAAAGCAATGGATCCTATTACGGCCTAGGGTCCTGTCTGGTTCAATCTTCTTCTCTGGTGACATCCATCTATGGTATGAGTGGAGGTCGATTATCAGCTGGTGTCAGACAGCCCTTGTTTGTTTCGGGCGACCTACACTATTGGGATGGCCTCAGGGACTTTGGAGGTTTCTCCTAATTTGTACGATTTTGGACCATGGAATGGGCAGAATTCCCATGGATTGGTAGGCACAGTCCGAATGTGTGGCTCCAGGGGCCCAGCCTGGAGGGTGGGTGGCCCAAGACTTTGAGGACAGAAGTCTGAAAACACAAACTCAGCTTAGGTTTGAGGACGTAGGTATGTCAGGCCCGATCGACAAACCATGAGAAGAACTCTTCAGGATATGAAGAAAGTGCGAGTCTGAGGCGCTTGCTCAGGCTTTTGTCTCTGGATTTTGTATCAGCGATGGCCGTGGAATGTCGGGGAGGCCTCATGGGCCATGGACGAATCTTCCTCTCTGAGGATTTGGCCCGATTCCCAATTGCTTTTCGTCAATCTGTGGGATGGGAGGACTCATTTCAGTTTTGTTACCTCAGGTGTCCCACCAAAAGAGGAATTCCAAAGCCAAGCCGTGGGGAAGACTGAAGTGACAACCCGAACTATGGTTAAAAATTGGGGCCTAGGCGCATGGCAAGCCCAATATGCTATCTCTTCATCCAGCCACTTAGTGGCCTTACTTGAGGACTGGGCTCAGCCTGAGCGTCACAATGTGTGTTTGTGACCAATGTGGCCCAGGAGCATGGGCGGGGCCTCATGGGCCACACTGGTTTCAACTACAATGAACGTCGGACAACATGCCAACCACAAGGTTTCTTGCCATGGGGAAGGAGTTCTGATTTCTGCATCACTTTCAACCCTGGGCAGTGATTGGATATAAGTTCTAGGTTCTGAAACCTGAAAATTGATGTTGGGAAGAGATGACGACCTAAGGCCATGGCGGCTCAATGTGCTCAGTTTGCGGCCAGCTGTCTGGGAGGGGCCAGGGGGTCCAGGCTCAGGCTGTACCAGAAAGGGCATTAGAGCCCTGGTCAGCCTGTGTATTTGGGGTACAGCCAAGGTTGGTGCAGGTTGATCCTCATTTGGGGTTACTGGGTAGCACCAGAGGACAATGTTTTTCTTCTGGAGGGCCGGCAGAGTGCTGTGTTGTAGTTCTGGATTGCCAAACTGGAGGGCTTGTGGGCCAGTAGTCTGACGACAAAAGTCTGAGAACACAAGCTAGGCTTAGGTTTCTGGGTGAGGCCATGGCACGCACAATCTACAGACCTGAATCGAGATCTCGTGCATCTGAAGTCAGGGCGAGGATCAAACGATCGCTCAGGTTGGAGTTTCTGACCCTGATGGCCCCTTCATGAATGGGGCGGGCATCACGAGGCCATGGGTGTTTTCCCACGATGAGAGTTGTGAGAAGCTCCAAACTGCAGAGAGTCTTCTGCAGGACAATTGAGACCAGTTGTTTGGCTCCAGGCCAATGATTCTGAGCAGGGTTCTATGGATGGATGGCTGGGTAGCCCACCTCGCATTCCAATTGTCTCCTAGCAACAAGACAGGTTAGATCTCCTGGATCTGTGGCGAGCAACCGAGGATGCTGAGTTGAAATGGACACCCCTGGGGATGGGTCCTAAGGTGCTTTTGTGTCTATGGAGACCTTGGAATGAAGCGGTGGCACTGGGGCCCTAAAGGGTTCTCCTAAACAGAGGCTTTGACACAGCTCCAACGTGCAAGTTTCCCATGTGTAGATGAGATGTTTTCTGATGGGTGAGTCAAGAAACAGCTATATGCTGCTTTTGAAATCAAGGCCTCTGAGGAGAGATGCCTGGAAACCAAAGCAATGGATCTGATTAGTGCCTAGGGGCCTGTTCTTTCCTTTTTACCTCTGGGGACATCTGTCTATTGGTCTGAGTGCAGGTAGGTGCTCAGTTGGGCTCAGATTGCCCCTGTTTTTCCTGGGAAGCCACCACTATTGAGATGGATCAGGGACTTTGGAGGTTTATCCTATTAGATGGGTTGTGGCCATTGGAATGGGCACACACAATTCCCTTGGAGAGGGCTAGTACAGTCCTCAGTTTTGGCTCCAGGGGCCTGAGCCTGTAGGTTGTGTAGGCCAGGGCTGTTTGGACAGTTGTCTTAAAACCCAAACTCGGCTTATGTTTCGGGTCATGGGTATGGCAGGACTGATCTACAGACCATGAGGATAACTCTTCGGGATTTGAAAGAAGGGCGAGTGTGAGGCTCCTGCTCAAGTTTTTGTCTCTGGATATCGTGTCACTCATGGTCGTAGAATTTCTGGGTGACTTCATAGGAAATGGACGAGTCTTACTCTCTGGTGGTTTGGCCCCGTCCAAAGAGTTTGGGGTCATTCTGTGGGCTGGAAGAAGTCCGTTTTTTTTTTATTGTTGATTTTTTCTTTTTTAACCTCAGGTGTCCCACCAAATGAGGGATTCCAGAGTAGAGCCCTGGGGAGGGGCGACTGGACCATCAGAAATCTGGTTAAAAATTGGGGCCTAGGGACATGTCAAGCCCATTATGACATCTAATGGTCCAGCCACTGAGAGGACTTACTATAGGACAGGACTCATGATTAGGGTCACAGTGCGTGTGTATGCCCTCGTCGCACTCAAGAATGGGCGGGGCCTCAGGGTGAATGCTGGTTTCTCCTACACTGAACGTTGGACAACGTGCCAACCACAGGGTTCTTGCCATGGGTAAGGAGGAGTTCTGATTTCTGCATCACACTCACCCCTGGGCAGTGATTGGAGATAAGGTCTCGGTCTGAAGCCTGAAAACTGAGGTAGGGAAGACATGATGACCTAAGGCCATGGCGGGTTTTATGTGCTCAGAGTGCTGTCAGCTTTCTGGGTGTTGGTCAGGAGGTCCGGGCTCAGGTTGTGTTCGACAGTGAATTAGTGCCCAGGTTAGACTTTATAATTTGGTTAAAGTCGAGTGCTGTGTAGGTTTACCCTCATTTAAGGTGCCTGGGCAGCTCATGAGGCAATAATTTTTTTTCTAGAGGGCAGGCAGAGTGCTGCATTGTGGGTCCGGAATTGCCAAACTTGAGGGCTTCGGGGCCAGGAGTGTGAGGACGGAAGTCTGAGAAGCCAAGCTAGACTTGGGTTTCAGGGCGAGGGCACGGCAGGTACCCCCTGCAGATCTGAACCAATATCTCATGCATCTGAAGTCAGGGCGAGGATCAGACGTTGGCTCACGTTGGAGTTTCTGAGCATGACGGCCGCTTCATGAAGGGAGCGGAAACTCGAGGCCATTGAGGTTTCCCACGTTGGGAGTTGTGGGATGCCCCCTTCAAGGATTCCTTCTGCGGGACAATTGAGACCTGTTGGACTGCTCCAGGACATCCCACATGGAATGACTCCAGAGCACCGTTCGCGGATGGATGCCTGGGAAGCCCGCCTCGCATTCCAATTGTCTCCTAGCAACAAGACAGTTTAGATCTGATGGCTCTGCGGGAGCAACCAGGGTGGCTGAGTTGAAAGGGACTTTCGTGAGGATGGGTCCTAATGTGTTTTTGTGTCCATTAGGGCATTGGAATGGGGTGGTGGCACCGGGATCCTGAAGTACTCTCCTAAGCTTTGGACATGGCTCCCATGCACAGATTTCCTTGTGGAGATGAGATGAGTTCTGATGGGTGCGTCAGGAAAACACATATGCTCGTATTGGAATCAGGCTTTTGAGGACACATGCCTGTAACCCAAAGCAATGGATCTTATTATGGCCTAGGGTCCTGTCTGGTTCAATCTTCTTCTCTGGGGACATCCATCTATTGTATGAGTGGAGGTCGATTATCAGCTGGCATTAGACAGCCCTTGTTTGTTCCGGGCGACCTACACTATTGGGATGGCCTCAGGGACATTGGAGGTTTCTCCTAATTTGTCCGATTTTGGACCATGGAATGGGTAGAATTCCCATGGATTGGTAGGCACAGTCCTAATGTGTGCCTCCAGGGGCCCAGCCTGGATGGTGTGGGGCCCAAGACTTTGAGGACAGAAGTCTGAAAACACAAACTCAGCTTAGGTTTGGGGACGTAGGTATGGCAGGCCCGATCGACAAACCATGAGAAGAACTCTACAGGATATGAAAAAAGTGCGAGTCTGAGGCGCTTGCTCAGGCATTTGTCTCTGGATTTTTTTATCAGCGATGGCCGTGGAATGTTGGGGAGGCCTCATGGGACATGGACGAATCTTCCTCTCTGAGGATTTGGCCCGATTCCCAATTGCTTTTCGTCAATCTGTGGGATGGGAGGACTCATTTCAGTTTTGTTACCTCAGGTGTCCCACCAAAAGAGGAATTCCAAAGCCAAGCCGTGGGGAAGACTGAAGGGACAACCCGAACTATAGTTAAAAATTGGGGCCTAGGGGCATGGCAAGCCCAATATGCTATCTCTTCATCCAGTCACTGAGTGGCCTTACTTGAGGACTGGTCTCAGCCTGAGCGTCACAATGTGTGTTTGTGACCAATGTGGCCCATGAGCATGGGCGGGGCCTCATGGGACACACTGGTTTCAACTACACTGAACGTTGGACAACATGCCAACCACAAGGTTTCTTGCCATGGGGAAGGAGTTCTGATTTCTGCATCACCTTCAGCCCTGGGCAGTGATTGGAGATATGGCCTAGGTTCTGAAACCTTAAACCGAGGTTGGGAAGAGGTGACGACCTAAGGCCATGGCGGCTGGATGTGCTCAGTGTGCGGCCAGCTGTCTGGGAGAGTCCAAAGGTCCAGGCTCAGGCTGTTTCATAAAGGGCATTAATGCCCTGGTCAGCCTATGTATTTGGGGTACACCAAGGTCGGTGCAGGTTGATCCTCATTTGGGGTTACTGGGTAGCCCCAGAGGACAATGTTTTTTTCTGGAGGGCCGGCAGAGTGCTGCATTGTAGTTCTGGATTGCCAAACTGGAGGTCTTGTGGGCCAGTAGTCTGACAACAAAAGTCTGAGAACACAAGCTAGGCTTAGGTTTTGTGTGAGGCCATGGCAGGCACAATCTACAGACCTGAATCGAGATCTCGTGCATCTGAAGTCAGGGCGAGGATCAGACGATCGCTCAGGTTGGAGTTTCTGACCATGATGGCCCCTTCATGAATGGGGGGGGCATCACGAAGCCATGGGTGTTTTCCCACGATGGGAGTTGTGAGAAGCTCCAAACTGCAGAGAGTCTTCGGCAGGACAATTGAGACCTGTTGTTTGGCTCCAGGCCAATGATTCTGAGCAGGGTTCTAAGGATGGATGGCTGGGTAGCCCACCTCGCATTCCAATTGTCTCCTAGCAACAAGACAGGTTAGATCTCCTGGATCTGTGGGGAGCAACCGAGGACGCTGAGTTGAAATGGACACCCCTGGGGATGGGTCCTAACGTGCTTTTGTGTCTATGGAGACCTTGGAATGAAGCGGTGGCACTGGGGCCCTAAAAAGTCCTCCTAAACAGAGGCTTTGACACAGCTCCAACGTGCAAGTTTCCCATGTGTAGATGAGATGTTTTCTGATGGGTGAGTCAAGAAACAGCTATATGCTGCTTTTGAAATCCAGGCCTCTGAGGAGAGATGCCTGGAAACCAAAGCAATGGATCGGATTAGTGCCTAGGGGCCTGTTCTTTCCTTTTTACCTCTGGGGACATCTGTCTATGGGTCTGAGTGCAGGTAGGTGCTCAGTGGGGCTCAGATTGCCCCTGTTTTTCCTGGGAAGCCACCACTATTGAGATGGATCAGGGACTTTGGAGGTTTATCCTATTAGAAGGGTTGTGGCCATTGGAATGGGCACACACAATTCCCTTGGAGAGGGCCAGTACTGTCCTCAGGTTTGGCTCCAGGGGCCTGAGCCTGTAGGTTGTGTAGGCCAGGGCTGTTTGGACAGTTGTCAGAAAACACAAACTCGGCTTATGTTTCAAGTCATAGGTATGGCAGGACTGATCTACAGACCACGAGGAGAACTCTTCGGGATTTGAAAGAAGGGCTAGTGTGAGGCTCCTGCTCAAGTTTTTGTCTCTGGATATCGTGTCACTCATGGTCGTGGAATTTCTGGGTGACTTCATGGAAAATGGACGAGTCTTACTCTCTGGTGGTTTGGCCCCGTCCAAAGAGTTTTGGGTCATTCTATGGGCTGGAAGAAGTCCGTTTTTTTTTGTTGTTGTTGTTTTTTCTTTTTTAACCTCAGGAGTCCCACCAAATGAGGGATTCCCTAGTAGAGCCCTCGGGAGGGGCGACTGGACAATCAGAAATCTGGTTAAAAATTGGGGCGTAGGGACATGTCAAGCCCATTATGACATCTAATGGTCCAGCCACTGAGAGGACTTACTAGAGGACAGTACTCATGCTGAGGGTCACAATGCGTGTGTATGCCCTCGTCGCACTCAAGGATGGGCGGGGCCTCAGGGTGAATGCTGGTTTCTCCTACACTGAACGTTGGACAACGTGCCAACCACAAGGGTTCTTGCCATGGGTAAGGAGGAGATATGATTTCTGCATCACACTCACCACTCGGCAGTGATTGGAGATAAGGTCTCGGTTCTGAAGCCTGAAAACTGAGGTAGGGAAGAGATGATGACCTAGGCCATGGCGGGTTTTATGTGCTCAGTGTGTGGTCAGCTTTCTGGGTGTTGGTCAGGAGGTCCGGGCTCAGGTTGTGTTCGACAGTGCATTAGTGCCCAGGTTAGACTATATAATTTGGGTAAAGTCGAGTGCTGTGTAGGTTTACCCTCATTTAAGGTGCCTGGTCAGCTCATGAGGCAATATTTTTTTTTCTAGAGGGCAGGCAGAGTGCTGCATTGTGGGTCCGGAATTGCCAAACTTGAGGGCTTCGAGGCCAGGAGTGTGAGGACGGAAGTGTGAGAAGACAAGCTAGACTTGGGTTTCAGGGCGAGGGCACGGCAGGTACCCCCTGCAGATCTTAACAAATATCTCATGCATCTGAAGTCAGGGCGAGGATCAGACGTTGACTCAGGTTGGAGTTTCTGAGCATGACGGCCGCTTCATGAAGGGAGCGGAATCTCGAGGCCATGGAGGTTTTCCCACGTTGGGAGTTGTGGGATGCCCCCTTCAAGGATTCCTTCTGCGGGACAATTGAGACCTGTTGGACAGCTCCAGGACATCCCATATGGAATGACTCCAGAGCCCCGTTCGCGGATGGATGCCTGGGAAGCCCGCCTCGCATTCCATTGTCTCCTAGCAACAAGACAGTTTAGATCTGATGGCTCTGCCGGAGCAACCGGGGTGGCTGAGTTGAAATGGACTTTCCTGAGGATGGGTCCTAATGTGTTTTTGTGTCCATGAGAGCCTTGGAATGGGGCGGTGGCACCGGGACCCTGAAGTACTCTCCTAAGCTTTGGACATGGCTCCCATGCACAGGTTTCCTTGTGGAGATGAGATGAGTTCTAATGGGTGCCTCAGGAAAACACCTATGCTCGTATTGGAATCAGACTTTTGAGGACACATGCCTGTAACCCAAAGCAATGGAACCTATTATGGCCTAGGGTCCTGTCTGGTTCAATCTTCTTCTCTGGAGACATCCATCTATGGTATGAGTGGAGGTCGATTATCAGCTGGTGTCAGACAGCCCTTGTTTGTTCCTGGCGACCGAAACTATTGGGATGGCCTCAGGGACTTTGGAGGTTTCTCCTAATTTGTACGATTTTGGACCATGGAATGGGCAGAATTCCATAGGATTGGTAGGCACAGTCCTAATGTGTGGCTCCAGGGGCCCAGGCGGGAGGGTGTGTGGCCCAAGACTTTGGTGACAGAAGTCTGAAAACACAAACTCAGCTTAGGTTTGGGGACGTAGGTATGGCAGGCCCGATCTACAAACCATGAGAAGAACTCTTCAGGATATGAAGAAAGTGTGAGTCTGAGGCTCTTGCTCAGGCTTTTGTCTCTGGATTTTGTATCAGCGTTGGCCGTGGAATGTCGGGGAGGCCTCATGGGCCATGGACGAATCTTCCTCTGAGGATTTGGCCCGATTCCCAAATGCTTTTCGTCAATCTGTGGGATGGGAGGACTCATTTCAGTTTTGTTACCTCAGGTGTCCCACCAAAAGAGGAATTCCAAAGCAAAGCCGAGGGGAAGACTGAAGGGACAACCCGAACTATGGTTAAAAATTGTGGCCTAGGGGCATGGCAAGCCCAATGTGCTATCTCTTCATCCAGTCACTGAGTGGCCTAACTTGAGGACTGGGCTCAGCCTGAGCGTCACAATGTGTGTTTGTGACTAATGTGGCCCGTGAGCATGGGCGGGGCCTCATGGGCCACACTGGTTTCAACTACACTGAACGTTGGACAACATGCCAACCACAAGGTTTCTTGCCATGGGGAAGGAGTTCTGATTTCTGCATCACCTTCAACCCTGGGCAGTGATTGGAGATAAGGTCTAGGTTCTGAAACCTGAAAACCGAGGTTGGGAAGAAATGATGACCTAAGGTCATGGCGGCTCGATGTGCTCAGTGTGCGGCCAGCTGTCTGGGAGGGGCCAGGGTGTCCAGGCTCATTCTGTGTCAGAAAGGGCATTAGTGCCCTGGTCAGCCTATGTATTTGGGGTACAGCCAAGGTCGGTGCAGGTTAATCCTCATTTGAGGCTACTGGGTAGCCCCAGAAGACAATGTTTTTCTTCTGGAGGGCCGGCAGAGTGCTGCATTGTAGTTCTGGATTGCCAAACTGGAGGGCTTGTGGGCCAGTAGTCTGACGACAAAAGTCTGAGAACACAAGCTAGGCTTAGGTTTCTGGGTGAGGCCATGGCAGGCACAATCTACAGACCTGAATCGAGGTCTAGTGCATCTGAAGTCAGGGCGAGGATCAGACGATCACTCCGGTTAGAGTTTCTGACCCTGATGGCCCCATCATGAATGGGCGGGGCATCACGAGGCCATGGGTGTTTTCCCACGATGGGAGTTGTGAGAAGCTCCAAACTGCAGAGAGTCTTCTGCAGTATAATTGAGACCTGTTGTTTGGCTCCAGGCCAATGATTCTGAGCAGGGTTCTAAGGATGGATGGCTGGGTAGCCCACCTCGCATTCCAATTGTCTCCTAGCAACAAGACAGGTTAGATCTCCTGGATCGGTGGGGAGCAACCGAGGACGCTGAGTTGAAATGGACACCCCTGGGGATGGGTCCTAACGTGCTTTTGTGTCTATGGAGACCTTGGAATGAAGCGGTGGCACTGGGGCCCTAAAGGGTTCTCCTAAACAGAGGCTTTGACACAGCTCCAACGTGCAAGTTTCCCATGTGTAGATGAGATGTTTTCTGATGGGTGAGTCAAGAAACAGCTATATGCTGCTTTTGAAATCCAGGCCTCTGAGGAGAGATGCCTGGAAACCAAAGCAATGGATCTAATTAGTGCCTAGGGGCCTGTTCTTTCCTTTTTACCTCTGGGGACATCTGTCTATGGGTCTGAGTGCAGGTAGGTGCTCAGTTGGGCTCAGATTGCCCCTATTTTTCCTGGGAAGCCCCCACTATTGAGATGGATCAGGGACTTTGGAGGTTTATCCTATTAGAAGGGTTGTGGCCATTGGAATGGGCACACACAATTCCCTTGGAGAGGGCAAGTACAGTCCTCAGGTTTGGCTCCAGGGGCCTGAACCTGAAGGTTGTGTAGGCCAGGACTGTTTGGACAGTTGTCTAAAAACACAAACTCGGCTTATGTTTCGGGTCATAGGTATGGCAGGACTGATCTACAGACCATGAGGAGAACTCTTTGGGATTTGAAGGAAGGGCGAGTGTGAGGCTCCTGCTCAAGTTTTTGTCTCTGGATATCGTGTCACTCATGGTCGTGGAATTTCTGTGTGACTTCATGGGAAATGGACGAGTCTTACTCTCTGGTGGTTTGGCCCCGTCCAAAGAGTTTTGGGTCATTCTGTGGGCTGGAAGAAGTCCGTTTTTTTTTGGTTGTTGTTGTTGTTTTTTTCTTTTTTAACCTCAGGTGTCCCAGCAAATGAGGGATTCCAGAGTAGAGCCCTGGGGAGGGGCGACTGGACCATCAGAAATCTGGTTAAAAATTGGGGCCTCGGGACATGTCAAGCCCATTATGACACCTAATGTTCCAGCAACTGAGAGGACTTACTAGAGGACAGGACTCATGCTGAGGGTCACAATGCGTGTGTATGCCCTCGTCGCACTCAAGGATGGGCGGGGCCTCAGGGTGAATGCTGGTTTCTCCTACACTGAACGTTGGACAACGTGCCAACCACAGGGTTCTTGCCATGGGTAAGGAGGAGTTCTGATTTCTGCATCACACTCACCCTTGGGCAGTGATTGGAGATAAGGTCTCGGTTCTGAAGCCTGAAAACTGAGGTAGGGAAGAGATGATGACCTAAGGCCATGGCGGGTTTTATGTGCTCAGTGTGCGGTCAGCTTTCTGGGTGTTGGTCAGGAGGTCCGGGCTCAGGTTGTGTTCGACAGTGCATCAGTGCCCAGGTTAGACTATATAATTTGGGTAAAGTCGAGTGCTGTGTAGGTTTACCCTCATTTAAGGTGCCTGGGCAGCTCATGAGGCAATCATTTTTTTTCTAGAGGGCAGGCAGAGTGCTGCATTGTGGGTCCGGAATTGCCAAACTTGAGGGCTTTGGGGCCAGGAGTGTGAGGACGGAAGTCTGAGAAGACAAGCTAGACTTGGGTTTCAGGGCGAGGGCACGGCAGGTACCCCCTGCAAATCTGAACCAATATCTCATGCATCTGAAGTCAGGGCGAGGATCAGACGTTGGCTCAGGTTGGAGTTTCTGAGCATGACGGCCGCTTCATAAAGGGAGCGGAAACTCGAGGCCATTGAGGTTTTCCCACGTTGGGAGATGTGGGATGCCCCCTTCATGGATTCCTTCTGCGGTACAATTGAGACCTGTTGGACAGCTTCAGGGCATCCCATATGGAATGACTCCAGAGCACCGTTCGCGGATGGATGCCTGGGAAGCCCGCCTCGCGTTCCAATTGTCTCCTAGCAACAAGACAGTTTAGATCTGATGGCTCTGCGGGAGCAACCGGGGTGGCTGAGTTGAAATGGACTTTCCTGAGGATGGGTCCTAATGTGTTTTTGTGTCCATGAGGGCCTTGGAATGGGGCGGTGCACCGGGACGATGAAGTACTCTCCTAAGCTTTGGACATGGCTCCCATGCACAGGTTTCCTTGTGGAGACGAGATGAGTTCTGATGGGTGCCTCAGGAAAACCCCTATGCTCGTATTGGAATCAGGCTTTTGAGGACACATGCCCGTAACCCAAAGCAATGGATCCTATTATGGCCTACGGTCCTGTCTGGTTCAATCTTCTTCTCTGGGGACATCCATCTATGGTATGAGTGGAGGTCGATTATCAGCTGGTGTCAAACAGCCCTTGTTTGTTCCGGGCGACCTACACTATTGGGATGGCCTCAGGGACTTTGGAGATTTCTCCTAATTTGTACGATTTTGGACCATGGAATGGGCAGAATTCCCATGGATTGGTAGGCAGAGTCCTAATGTGTGGCTCCAGGGGCCCAGCCTGGAGGGTGTGTGGCCCAAGACTTTGAGGACAAAAGTCTGAAAACACAAACTCAGCTTAGGTTTGGGGACGTAGGTATGGCAGGCCCGATCTACAAACCATGAGAAGAACTCTTCAGGATATGAAGAATGTGTGAGTCTGAGGCTCTTGCTCAGGATTTTGTCTCTGGATTTTGTATCAGCGATGGCCGTGGAATGTCGGGGACGCCTCATGGGTAATGGACGAATCTTCCTCTCTGAGGTTTTGGCCCGATTCCCAATTGCTTTTCGTCAATCTGTGGGATGGGAGGACTCATTTCAGTTTTGTTACCTCAGGTGTCCCACCAAAAGAGGAATTCCAAAGCCAAGCCGTGGGGAAGACTGAAGGGACAACCCGAACTATGGTTAAAAATTGGGGCCTAGGGGCATGGCAAGCCCAATATGATATCTCTTCATCCAGCCACTGAGTGGCCTTACTTGAGGACTGGGCTCAGCCTGAGCGTCACAATGTGTGTTTGTGACCATTGTGGCCCGCGAGCATGGGCGGGGCCTCATGGGCCACACTTGTTTCAACTACACTGAACGTTGGACAACATGCCAACCACAAGGTTTCTTGCCATGGGGAAGGAGTTCTGATTTCTGCATCACCTTCAACCCTGGGCAGTGATTGGAGATAAGGTCTAGGTTCTGAAACCTGAAAACTGATGTTGGGAAGAGATGACGACCTAAGGCCATGGCGGCTCGATGTGATCAGTGTGTGGCCAGCTGTCTGGGAGGGGCCAGGGGGTCCAGGCTCAGGCTGTGTCAGAAAGGGCATTAGTGCCCTGGTCAGCCTATGTATTTGGGGTACAGCCAAGGTCGGTGCAGATTGATCCTCATTTGGGATTACTGGGTAGCACCAGAGGACAATGTTTTTCTTCTGGAGGGCCGGCAGAGTGCTGCATTGTAGTTCTGGATTGCCAAACTGGAGGGCTTGTGGGCCAGTAGTCTGACGACAAAAGTCTGAGAACACAAGCTAGGCTTAGGTTTCTGGGTGAGGCCATGGCACGCACAATCTACAGACCTGAATCGAGATCTCGTGCATCTGAATTCAGGGCGAGGATCAGACGATCGCTCAGGTTGGAGTTTCTGTCCCTTATGGCCCTTCATGAATGGGCGGGGGCATCACGAGGCCATGGGGGTTTTCCCACGATGGGAGTTGTGAGAAGCTCCAAACTGCAGAGAGTCTTCTGCAGGACATTTGAGACCTGTTGTTTGGCTCCAGGCCAATGTTTCTGAGCAGGGTTCTAAGGATGGATGGCTGGGTAGCCCACCTCGCATTCCAGTTGTCTCCTAGCAACAAGACAGGTTAGATCTCCTGGATCTGTGGGGAGCAACCGAGGACGCTGAGTTGAAATGGACACCCCTGGGGATGGGTCCTAACGTGCTTTTGTGTCTATGGAGACCTTGGAATGAAGCGGTGGCACTGGGGCCCTAAAGGGTTCTCCTAAACAGAGGCTTTGACACAGCTCCAACGTGCAAGTTTCCCATGTGTAGATGAGATGTTTTCTGATGGGTGAGTCAAGAAACAGCTATATGCTGCTATTGAAATCCAGGCCTCTGAGGAGAGATGCCTGGAAACCAAAGCAATGGATCTGATTAGTGCCTAGGAGCCTGTTCTTTCCTTTTTACCTCTGGGGACTTCTGTCTATGGGTCTGAATGCATGTAGGTGCTCAGTTGGGCTCAGATTGCCCCTGTTTTTCCTGGGAAGCCACCACTATTGAGATGGATCAGGGACTTTGGAGGTTTATCCTATTAGAAGGGTTGTGGCCATTGGAATGGGCACACACAATTCCCTTGGAGAGGGCAAGTACAGTCCTCAGATTTGGCTCCAGGGGCCTGAGCCTGTAGGTTGTGTAGGCCAGGGCTGTTTGGACAGTTGTCTGAAAACACAAACTCGGCTTATGTTTCGGGTCATAGGTATGGCAGGACTGATCTACAGTCCATGAGGAGAACACTTCGGATTTGAAAGAAGGGCGAGTGTGAGGCTCCTGCTCAAGTTTTTGTCTCTGGATATCGTGTCACTCATGGTCGTGGATTTCTGGGTGTCTTCATGGGAAATGGACCTGTCTTACTCTCTGGTTGTTTGGCCCCGTCCAAAGAGTTTGGGGTCATTCTGTGGGCGGGAAGAAGTCCGTTTTTTTTTTTTATTCTTGTTTTTTTCTTTTTTATCCTCAGGTGTCCCACCAAATGAGGGATTCCAGAGTAGAGCTCTGGGGAGGGGCGACTGGACCATCAGAAATTTGGTTAAAAATTGGGGCCTAGGGACATGTCAAACCTATTATGACATCTAATGGTCCAGCAACTGAGAGGACTTACTAGAGGACAGGACTCATGCTGAGGGTCACAATGCGTGTGTATGCCCACGTCGCACTCAAGAATGGGCGGGGCCTCAGGGTGAATGCTGGTTTCTCCTACACTGAACGTTGGACAACGTGCCAACCACAAGGTTCTTGCCATGGGTAAGGAGGAGTTCTGATTTCTGCATCAACTCAACCCTGGGAAGTGATTGGAGATAAGGTCTCGGTTCTCAAGCCTGAAAACTGAGGTAGGGATGAGATGATGACCTAAGGCCATGGCGGGTTTTATGTGCTCAGTGTGCGGTCAGCTTTCTGGGTGTTGGTCAGGAGGTCCGGGCTCCGGTTGTGTTCGGCAGTGCATTAGTGCCCAGGTTAGACTATATAATTTGGGTAAAGTCGAGTGCTGTGTAGGTTTACCCTCATTTAAGGTGCCTGGGCAGCTCATGAGGCAATAATTTTATTTCTAGAGGGCAGGCATGGTGCTGCATTGTGGGTCCGGAATTGCCAAACTTGAGGGCTTCGGGGCCAGGAGTGTGAGGACGGAAGTCTGAGAAGACAAGCTAGATTTGGGGTTCAGGGCGAGGGCACGGCAGGTACCCCCTGCAGATCTGAAACAATATCTCATGCATCTGAAGTCAGGGCGAGGATCAGACGTTGGCTCAGGTTGGAGTTTCTGAGCATGACGGCCGCTTCATAAAGGGAGCGGAAACTCGAGGCCATTGAGGTTTTCTCACGTTGGGAGTTGTGGGATGCCCCCTTCATGGATTCCTTCTGCGGGGCAATTGAGACCTGTTGGACAGCTCCAGGACATCCCATATGGAATGACTCCAGAGCACCGTTCGCGGATGGATGCCTGGGAAGCCCGCCTCGCATTCAAATTGTCTCCTAGCAACAAGACAGTTTAGATCTGATGGCTCTGCGGGAGCAACCGGGGTGGCTGAGTTGAAATGGACTTTCCTGAGGATGGGTCCTAATGCGTTTTTGTGTCCATGAGGGCCTTGGAATGGGGCGGTGGCACCGGGACCCTGAAATACTCTCCTAAGCTTTGGACATGGCTCCCATGCACAGGTTTCCTTGTGGAGACGAGATGAGTTCTGATGGGTGCCTCAGGAAAACCCCTATGCTCGTATTGGAATCAGGCTTTTGAGGACACATGCCTGTAACCCAAAGCAATGGATCCTATTATGGCCTAGGGTCCTGCCTGGTTCAATCGTCTTCTCTGGGGACATCCATCTATGGTATGAGTGGAGGTCGATTATCAGCTGGTGTCAGACAGCCCATGTTTGTTCCGGGCGACCTACACTATTGGGATGGCCTCAGGGACTTTGGAGATTTCTCCTAATTTGTACGATTTTGGACCATGAAATGGGCAGAATTCCCATGGATTGGTAGGCACAGTCCTAATGTGTGGCTCCAGGGGCCCAGCCTGGAGGGTGTGTGGCCCAAGACTTTGAGGACAGAAGTCTGAAAACACAAACTCAGCTTAGGTTTGGGGACGTAGGTATGGCAGGCCCGATCTACAAACCATGAGAAGAACTCTTCAGGATATGAAGAATGTGTGAGTCTGAGGCTCTTGCTCAGGCTTTTGTCTCTGGATTTTGTATCAGCGATGGCCGTGGAATGTCGGGGACGCCTCATGGACCATAGACGAATCTTCCTCTCTGAGGATTTGGCCCGATTCCCAATTGCTTTTCGTCAATCTGTGGGATGGGAGGACTCATTTCAGTTTTGTTACCTCAGGTGTCCCACCAAAAGAGGAATTCCAAAGCCAAGCCGTGGGGAAGACTGAAGGGACAACCCGAACTATGGTTAAAAATTGGGGCCTAGGGGCATGGCAAGCCCAATATGATATCTCTTCATCCAGCCACTGAGTGGCCTTACTTGAGGACTGGGCTCAGCCTGAGCGTCACAATGTGTGTTTGTGACCAATGTGGCCCGCGAGCATGGGCGGGGCCTCATGGGCCACACTGGTTTCAACTACACTGAACGTTGGACAACATGCCAACCACAAGGATTCTTGCCATGGGGAAGGATTTCTGATTTCTGCATCACCTTCAACCCTGGGCAGTGATTGGAGATAAGGTCTAGGTTCTGAAACCTGAAAACTGATGTTGGGAAGAGATGACGACCTAAGGCCATGGCGGCTCGATGTGCTCAGTGTGCAGCCAGCTGTCTGGGAGGGGCCAGGGGGTCCAGGCTCAGGCTGTGTCAGAAAGGGCATTAGTGCCCTGGTCAGCCTATGTATTTGGGGTACAACCAAGGTCGGTGCAGGTTGATCCTCATTTGGGATTACTGGGTAGCACCAGAGGACAATGTTTTTCTTCTGGAGGGCCGGCAGAGTGCTGCATTGTAGTTCTGGATTGCCAAACTGGAGGGCTTGTGGGCCAGTAGTCTGACGACAAAAGTCTGAGAACACAAGCTAGGCTTAGATTTCTGGGTGAGGCCATGGCACGCACAATCTACAGACCTGAATCGAGATCTCGTGCATCTGAATTCAGGGCGAGGATCAGACGATCGCTCTGGTTGGAGTTTCTGTCCCTGATGGCCCTTTCATGAATGGGCGGTGGCATCACGAGGCCATGGGGGTTTTCCCACGATGGGAGTTGTGAGAAGCTCCAAACTGCAGAGAGTTTTCTGCAGGACATTTGAGACCTGTTGTTTGGCTCCAGGCTAATGATTCTGTGCAGGGTTCTAAGGATGGATGGCTGGGTAGCCCACCTTGCATTCCAATTGTCTCCTAGCAACAAGACAGGTTAGATATCCTGGATCAGTGGGGAGCAACCGAGGACTCTGAGTTGAAATGGACACCCCTTGGGATGGGTCCTAACGTGCTTTTGCGTCTATGGAGACCTGGAATGAAGCTGTGGCATTGGGGCCCTAAAGGGTTCTCCTAAACAGAGGCTTTGACACAGCTCCAACGTGCAAGTTTCCCATGTGTAGATGAGATGTTTTCTGATGGGTGAGTCAAGAAACAGCTATATCCTGCTTTTGAAATCCAGGCCTCTGAGGAGAGATGCCTGGAAACCAAAGCAATGGTTTTGATTAGTGCCTAGGGGCCTCTTCATTCCTTCATACCTCTGGGGACATCTGTCTATGTGTCTGAGTGCAGGTAGGTGCTCAGTTGGGCTCAGATTGCCCCTGTTTTTCCTGGGAAGCCACCACTATTGAGATGGATCTGGGACTTTGGAGGTTTATCCTATTAGAAGGGTTGTGGCCATTGGAATGGGCACACACAATTCCCTTGGAGAGGGCAAGTACAGTCCTCAGATTTGGCTCCAGCGGCCTGAGCCTGTAGGTTGTGTAGGCCAGGGCTGTTTGGACAGTTGTCTGAAAACACAAACTCGGCTTATGTTTCGGGTCATAGGTATGGCAGGACTGATCACAGACCATGAGGAGAACTCTTCGGGATTTGAAAGAAGGGCGAGTGTTAGGCTCCTGCTCAAGTTTTTGTCTCTGGATATCGTGTCACTCATGGTCGTGGAATTTCTGGGTGTCTTCATGGGAAATGGACGAGTCTTACTCTCTGGTGGTTTGGCCCCGTCCAAAGAGTTTGGGGTCATTCTGTGGGCTGGAAGAAGTCCGTTTTTTTTTTTTATTCTTGTTTTTTTCTTTTTTATCCTCAGGTGTCCCACCAAATCAGGGATTGCAGAGTAGAGCCCTGGGGAGGGGCGACTGGACCATCAGAAATTTGGTTAAAAATTGGGGCCTAGGGACATGTCAAGCCCATTATGACTTCTAATGGTCCAGCAACTGAGAGGACTTACTAGAGGACAGGACTCATGCTGAGGGTCACAATGCGTGTGTATGCCCACGTCGCACTCATGAATGGGCGGGGCCTCAGGGTGAATGCTGGTTTCTCCTACACTGAACGTTGAACAACGTGCCAACCACAGGGTTCTTGCCATGGGTAAGGAGTAGTTCTGATTTCTTCATCACACTCACCCCTGGGCAGTGATTGGAGATAAGGTCTCGGTTCTGAAGCCTGAAACTGAGGTAGGGAAGAGATGATGACCTAAGGCCATGGCGGGTTTTATATGCTCAGTGTGCGGTCAGCTTTCTGGGTGTTGGTCAGGAGGTCCGGGCTCAGGTTGTGTTCGACAGTGCATTAGTGCCCAGGTTAGACTATATAATTTGGGTAAAGTCGAGTGCTGTGTAGGTTTACCCTCATTTACGGTGCCTGGGCAGCTCATGAGGCAATCATTCTTTTTCTAGAGTGTAGGCAGAGTGCTGCACTGTGGGTCCGGAATTGCCAAACTTGAGGGCTTCGGGGCCAGGAGTGTGAGGACAGATCTGAGAAGACAAGCTAGACTTGGGTTTCAGGGCGAGGGCACGGCAGGTACCCCCTGCAGATCTGAACCAATATCTCATGCATCTGAAGTCAGGGCGAGGATCAGACGTTGGCTCAGGTTGGAGTTTCTGAGCATGACGGCCGCTTCATGAAGGGAGCGGAATCTCGAGGCCATTGAGGTTTTCCCACGTTGGGAGTTGTGGGATGCCCCTTCAAGGATTCCTTCTGCGGGACAATTGAGACCTGTTGGACAGCTCCAGGACATCCCATATGGAATGACTCCAGAGCCCCGTTCGCGGATGGATGCCTGGGAAGCCCGCCTCCATTCCAATTGTCTGCTAGCAACAAGACAGTTTAGATGTCATGGCTCTGCGGGAGCAACCGGGGTGGCTGAGTTGAAATGGACTTTCCTGAGGATGGGTCCTAATGTGTTTTTGTGTCCATGAGGGCCTTGGAATGGGGCGGGTGCACCGGGACCCTGAAGTACTCTCCTAAGCTTTGGATATGGCTCCCATGCACAGGTTTCCTTGTGGAGACGAGATGAGTTCTGATGGGTGCCTCAGGAAAACCCCTAAGCTCGTATTGGAATCAGAATTTTGAGGACACATGCCTGTGACCCAAAGCAATGGATCCTATTATGGCCTAGGGTCCTGTCTGGTTCAATCTTCTTCTCTGGGGACATCCATCTATGGTATGAGTGGAGGTCGATTATCAGCTGGTGTCAGACAGCCCTTTTTTGTTCCGGGCGACCTACACTATTGGGATGGCCTCAGGGACTTTGGAGGTTTCTCCTAATTTGTACGATTTTGGACCATGGAATGGGCAGAATTCCCATGGATTGGTAGGCACAGTCCTAATGTGTGGCTCCAGGGGCCCAGCCTGGAGGGTGTGTGGCCCAAGAATTTGAGGACAGAAGTCTGAAGACACAAACTCAGCTTAGGTTTGGGAACGTAGGTATGGCAGACCCGATCTACAAACCATGAGATGAACTCTTCAGGATATGAAGAAAGTGCGAGTCTGAGGCGCTTACTCAGACTTTTGTCTCTGGATTTTGTATCAGCGATGGCCGTGGAATGTCGGGGACGCCTCATGGGCCATGGAAAATCTTCCTCTCTGAGGATTTGGCCCGATTCCCAATTGCTTTTCGTCAATCTGTGGGATGGGAGGACTCATTTCAGTTTTGTTACCTCAGGTGTCCCACCAAAAGAGGAATTCCAAAGCCAAGCCGTGGGGAAGACTGAAGGGACAACCCGAACTATGGTTAAAAATTGGGGCCTAGGGGCATGGCAAGCCCAATATGCTATCTCTTCATCCAGCCACTGAGTGGCCTTACTTGAGGACTGGGCTCAGCCTGAGCGTCACAATGTGTGTTTGTGACCAATGTGGCCCGCGAGCATGGGGGGGGCCTCATGGGCCACACAGGTTTCAACTACACTGAACGTTGGACAACATGCCAACCACAAGGTTTCTTGCCATGGGGAAGGATTTCTGATTTCTGCATCACCTTCAACCCTGGGCAGTGATTGGAGATAAGGTCTAGGTTCTGAAACCTGAAAACTGATGTTGGGAAGAAATTAAGACCTAAGGCCATGGCGGCTCGATGTGCTCAGTGTGCGGCCAGCTGTCTGGGAGGGGCCAGGGGGTCCAGGCTCATTCTGTGTCAGAAAGGGCATTAGTGCCCTGGTCAGCCTATGTATTTGGGGTACAGCCAAGGTCGGTGCAGGTTGATCCTCATTTGTGATTACTGGGTAGCACCAGAGGACAATGTTTTTCTTCTGGAAGGCCGGCAGAGTGCTGCATTGTAGTTCTGGATTGCAGAACTGGAGGGCTTGTGGGCCAGTAGTCTGACGACAAAAGTCTGAGAACACAAGCTAGGTTAGGTTTCTGGGTGAGGTCATGGCACGCACAAACTACAGACCTGAATCGAGATCGCGTGCATCTGAAGTCAGAGTGAGGATCAGGCAATCGCTCAGGTTGGAGTTTCTGTCCCTGATGGCCCCTTCATGAATGGGCGGGGGAATCTCGAGGCCATGGGGGTTTTCCCACGATGGGAGTTGTGAGAAGCTCCAAACTGCAGAGAGTCTTCTGCAGGACAATTGAGACCTGTTGTTTGGCTCAAGGCCAATGATTCTGAGCAGGGTTCTAAGGATGGATGGCGGGGTAGCCCACCTCGCATTCCAATTGTCTCCTAGCAACAAGACAGGTTAGATCTCCTGGATCTGTGGGGAGCAACCAGGACGTTGAGTTGAAATGGACACCCCTGGAGATGGGTCCTAACGTGCTTTTGTGTCTATGGTGACCTTGGAATGAAGCGGTGGCACTGGGGCCCTAAAGGGTTCTCCTAAACAGAGGCTTTGACACAGCTCCAACGTGCAAGTTTCCCATGTGTAGATGAGATGTTTTCTGATGGGTGAGTCAAGAAACACCTATATGCTGCTTTTGAAATCCAGGCCTCTGAGGAGAGATGCCTGGAAACCAAAGCAATGGATCGGATTAGTGCCTAGGGGCCTGTTCTTTCCTTTTTACCTCTGGGGACATCTGTCTATGGGTCTGAGTGCAGGTAGGTGCTCAGTTGGGCTCAGATTGCCCCTGTTGTTCCTGGGAAGCCACCACTATTGAGATGGATCAGGGACTTTGGAGGTTTATCCTATTAGAAGGGTAGTGGCCATTGGAATGGGCACACACAATTCCCTTGGAGAGGGCAAGTACAGTCCTCAGGTTTGGCTCCAGGGGCCTGAGCCTGTAGGTTGTGTAGGCTAGAACTGTTTGGACAGTTGTCTGAAAACACAAACTCTGCTTATGTTTCGGGTCATAGGTTTGGCAGGACTGATCTACAGACCTGAGGAGAACACTTCGGGATTTGAAAGAAGGGCGAGTGTGAGGCTCCTGCTCAAGTTTTTGTCTCTGGATATCGTGTCACTCATGGTCGTGGAATTTCTGGGTGACTTCATGGGAAATGGACGAGTCTTACTCTCTGGTGGTTTGGCCCCGTCCAAAGAGTTTGGGGTCATTCTGTGGGCTGGAAGAAGTCCGTTTTTTTTTTTTATTCTTGTTTTTTTCTTTTTTATCCTCAGGTGTCCCACCAAATGAGGGATTCCAGAGTAGAGCCCTTGGGAGGGGCGACTGGACCATCAGAAATTTGGTTAAAAATTGGGGCCTAGGGGCATGTCAAGCCTATTATGACATCTAATGGTCCAGCCACTGAGAGGACTTATTAGAGGACAGGACTCATGCTGAGGGTCACAATGCGTGTGTATGCCCTCGTCGCACTCAAGAATGGGCGGGGCCTCAGGGTGAATGCTGGTTTCTCCTACAATGAACGTTGGACAACGTGCCAACCACAGGGTTCTTGCCATGGGTAAGGAGGAGTTCTGATTTCTGCATCACACTCACCCCTGGGAAGTGATTGGAGATAAGGTCTCGGTTCTGAAGCCTGAAAACTGAGGTAGGGAAGAGATGATGACCTAAGGCCAATGCGGGTTTTATGTGCTCAGTGTTTGGTCAGCAATCTGGATGTTGGTCAGGAGGTCCAGGCTCAGGTTGTGTTCGACAGTGCATTAGTGCCCAGGTTAGAATTTATAATTTGGGTAAAGTCGAGTGCTGTGTAGGTTTACCCTCATTTAAGGTGCCTGGGCAGCTCATGAGGCAATAATTTTTTTTTCTAGAGGGCAGGCAGAGTGCTGCATTGTGGGTCCGGAATTGCCAAACTTGAGGGCTTCGGGGCCAGGAGTGTGAGGACGGAAGTCTGAGATGACAAGCTAGACTTGGGTTTCAGGGCGAGGGCACGGCAGGTACCCCCTGCAGATCTGAACCAATATCTCATGCATCTGAAGTCAGGGCGAGGATCAGACGTTGGCTCAGGTTGGAGTTTCTGAGCATGACGGCCGCTTCATGAAGGTAGCGAAATCTCGAGGCCATTGAGGTTTTCCCACGTTGGGAGTTGTGGGATGCCCCCTTCATGGATTCCTTCTGCGGGAAAATTGAGACCTGTTGGACAGCTCCAGGACATCCCATATGGAATGACTCCAGAGCACCGTTCGCGGATGGATGCCTGGGAAGCCCGCCTCGCATTCCAATTGTCTCCTAGCAACAAGACAGTTTAGAACTGATGGCTCTGCGGGAGCAACCGGGGTGGCTGAGTTGAAATGGACTTTCCTGAGGATGGGTCCTAATGTGTTTTTGTGTCCATGAGGGCCTTGGAATGGGGCGGTGGCACCGGGACCCTGAAATACTCTCCTAAGCTTTGGACATGGCTCCCATGCACAGGTTTCCTTGTGGAGACGAGATGAGTTCTGATGGGTGCCTCAGGAAAACCCCTATGCTCGTATTGGAATCAGGCTTTTGAGGACACATGCCTGTAACCCAAAGCAATGGATCCTATTATGGCCTAGGGTCCTGTCTGGTTCAATCTTCTTCTCTGGGGACATCCATCTATGGTATGAGTGGAGGTCGATTATCAGCTGGTGTCAGACAGCCCTTGTTTGTTCCGGGCGACCTACACAATTGGGATGGCCTCAGGGAATTTGGAGATTGCTCCTAATCTGTACGATTTTGGACCATGGAATTGGCAGAATTCCCATGGATTGGTAGGGACAGTCCTAATGTGTGGCTCCAGGGGCCCAGCCTGGAGGGTGTGTGGCCCAAGACTTTGAGGACAGAAGTCTGAAAACACAAACTCAGCTTAGGTTTGGGAACGTAGGTATGGCAGGCCCGATCTACAAACCATGAGAAGAACTCTTCAGGATATGAAGAAAGTGCGAGTCTGAGGTGCTTGCTCAGGCTTTTGTCTCTGGATTTTGTATCAGCGATGGCCGTGGAATGTCGGGGAGGCCTCATGGGCCATGGACGAATCTTCCTCTCTGAAGATTTGGCCCGATTCCCAATTGCTTTTCGTCAATTTGTGGGATGGGAGGACTCATTTCAGTTTTGTTACCTCAGGTGTCCCACCAAAAGAGGAATTCCAAAGCCAAGCCGTGGGGAAGACTGAAGGGACAACCCGAACTATGGTTAAAAATTGGGGCCTAGGGGCATGGCAAGCCCAATATGCTATCTCTTCATCCAGCCACTGAGTGGCCTTACTTGAGGACTGGGCTCAGCCTGAGCGTCACAATGTGTGTTTGTGACCAATGTGGCCCGCGAGCATGGGCGGGGCCTCATGGGCCACACTTGTTTCAACTACACTGAACGTTGGACAACATGCCAACCACAAGGTTTCTTGCCATGGGGAAGGATTTCTGATTTCTGCATCACCTTCAACCCTGGGCAGTGATTGGAGATAAGGTCTAGGTTCTGAAACCTGAAAACTGATGTTGGGAAGAAATTAAGACCTAAGGCCATGGCGGCTCGATGTGCTCAGTGTGCGGCCAGCTGTCTGGGAGGGGCCAGGGGGTCCAGGCTCATTCTGTGTCAGAAAGGGCATTAGTGCCCTGGTCAGCCTATGTATTTGGGGTACAGCCAAGGTCGGTGCAGGTTGATCCTCATTTGTGATTACTGGGTAGCACCAGAGGACAATGTTTTTCTTCTGGAAGGCCGGCAGAGTGCTGCATTGTAGTTCTGGATTGCAGAACTGGAGGGCTTGTGGGCCAGTAGTCTGACGACAAAAGTCTGAGAACACAAGCTAGGTTAGGTTTCTGGGTGAGGTCATGGCACGCACAAACTACAGACCTGAATCGAGATCGCGTGCATCTGAAGTCAGAGTGAGGATCAGGCAATCGCTCAGGTTGGAGTTTCTGTCCCTGATGGCCCCTTCATGAATGGGCGGGGGAATCTCGAGGCCATGGGGGTTTTCCCACGATGGGAGTTGTGAGAAGCTCCAAACTGCAGAGAGTCTTCTGCAGGACAATTGAGACCTGTTGTTTGGCTCAAGGCCAATGATTCTGAGCAGGGTTCTAAGGATGGATGGCGGGGTAGCCCACCTCGCATTCCAATTGTCTCCTAGCAACAAGACAGGTTAGATCTCCTGGATCTGTGGGGAGCAACCAGGACGTTGAGTTGAAATGGACACCCCTGGAGATGGGTCCTAACGTGCTTTTGTGTCTATGGTGACCTTGGAATGAAGCGGTGGCACTGGGGCCCTAAAGGGTTCTCCTAAACAGAGGCTTTGACACAGCTCCAACGTGCAAGTTTCCCATGTGTAGATGAGATGTTTTCTGATGGGTGAGTCAAGAAACACCTATATGCTGCTTTTGAAATCCAGGCCTCTGAGGAGAGATGCCTGGAAACCAAAGCAATGGATCGGATTAGTGCCTAGGGGCCTGTTCTTTCCTTTTTACCTCTGGGGACATCTGTCTATGGGTCTGAGTGCAGGTAGGTGCTCAGTTGGGCTCAGATTGCCCCTGTTGTTCCTGGGAAGCCACCACTATTGAGATGGTTCAGGGACTTTGGAGGTTTATCCTATTAGAAGGGTAGTGGCCATTGGAATGGGCACACACAATTCCCTTGGAGAGGGCAAGTACAGTCCTCAGGTTTGGCTCCAGGGGCCTGAGCCTGTAGGTTGTGTAGGCTAGAACTGTTTGGACAGTTGTCTGAAAACACAAACTCTGCTTATGTTTCGGGTCATAGGTTTGGCAGGACTGATCTACAGACCTGAGGAGAACACTTCGGGATTTGAAAGAAGGGCGAGTGTGAGGCTCCTGCTCAAGTTTTTGTCTCTGGATATCGTGTCACTCATGGTCGTGGAATTTCTGGGTGACTTCATGGGAAATGGACGAGTCTTACTCTCTGGTGGTTTGGCCCCGTCCAAAGAGTTTGGGGTCATTCTGTGGGCTGGAAGAAGTCCGTTTTTTTTTTTTATTCTTGTTTTTTTCTTTTTTATCCTCAGGTGTCCCACCAAATGAGGGATTCCAGAGTAGAGCCCTTGGGAGGGGCGACTGGACCATCAGAAATTTGGTTAAAAATTGGGGCCTAGGGGCATGTCAAGCCTATTATGACATCTAATGGTCCAGCCACTGAGAGGACTTATTAGAGGACAGGACTCATGCTGAGGGTCACAATGCGTGTGTATGCCCTCGTCGCACTCAAGAATGGGCGGGGCCTCAGGGTGAATGCTGGTTTCTCCTACAATGAACGTTGGACAACGTGCCAACCACAGGGTTCTTGCCATGGGTAAGGAGGAGTTCTGATTTCTGCATCACACTCACCCCTGGGAAGTGATTGGAGATAAGGTCTCGGTTCTGAAGCCTGAAAACTGAGGTAGGGAAGAGATGATGACCTAAGGCCAATGCGGGTTTTATGTGCTCAGTGTTTGGTCAGCAATCTGGATGTTGGTCAGGAGGTCCAGGCTCAGGTTGTGTTCGACAGTGCATTAGTGCCCAGGTTAGAATTTATAATTTGGGTAAAGTCGAGTGCTGTGTAGGTTTACCCTCATTTAAGGTGCCTGGGCAGCTCATGAGGCAATAATTTTTTTTTCTAGAGGGCAGGCAGAGTGCTGCATTGTGGGTCCGGAATTGCCAAACTTGAGGGCTTCGGGGCCAGGAGTGTGAGGACGGAAGTCTGAGATGACAAGCTAGACTTGGGTTTCAGGGCGAGGGCACGGCAGGTACCCCCTGCAGATCTGAACCAATATCTCATGCATCTGAAGTCAGGGCGAGGATCAGACGTTGGCTCAGGTTGGAGTTTCTGAGCATGACGGCCGCTTCATGAAGGTAGCGAAATCTCGAGGCCATTGAGGTTTTCCCACGTTGGGAGTTGTGGGATGCCCCCTTCATGGATTCCTTCTGCGGGAAAATTGAGACCTGTTGGACAGCTCCAGGACATCCCATATGGAATGACTCCAGAGCACCGTTCGCGGATGGATGCCTGGGAAGCCCGCCTCGCATTCCAATTGTCTCCTAGCAACAAGACAGTTTAGAACTGATGGCTCTGCGGGAGCAACCGGGGTGGCTGAGTTGAAATGGACTTTCCTGAGGATGGGTCCTAATGTGTTTTTGTGTCCATGAGGGCCTTGGAATGGGGCGGTGGCACCGGGACCCTGAAATACTCTCCTAAGCTTTGGACATGGCTCCCATGCACAGGTTTCCTTGTGGAGACGAGATGAGTTCTGATGGGTGCCTCAGGAAAACCCCTATGCTCGTATTGGAATCAGGCTTTTGAGGACACATGCCTGTAACCCAAAGCAATGGATCCTATTATGGCCTAGGGTCCTGTCTGGTTCAATCTTCTTCTCTGGGGACATCCATCTATGGTATGAGTGGAGGTCGATTATCAGCTGGTGTCAGACAGCCCTTGTTTGTTCCGGGCGACCTACACAATTGGGATGGCCTCAGGGAATTTGGAGATTTCTCCTAATCTGTACGATTTTGGACCATGGAATTGGCAGAATTCCCATGGATTGGTAGGGACAGTCCTAATGTGTGGCTCCAGGGGTCCAGCCTGGAGGGTGTGTGGCCCAAGACTTTGAGGACAGAAGTCTGAAAACACAAACTCAGCTTAGGTTTGGGAACGTAGGTATGGCAGGCCCGATCTACAAACCATGAGAAGAACTCTTCAGGATATGAAGAAAGTGCGAGTCTGAGGTGCTTGCTCAGGCTTTTGTCTCTGGATTTTGTATCAGCGATGGCCGTGGAATGTCGGGGAGGCCTCATGGGCCATGGACGAATCTTCCTCTCTGAAGATTTGGCCCGATTCCCAATTGCTTTTCGTCAATTTGTGGGATGGGAGGACTCATTTCAGTTTTGTTACCTCAGGTGTCCCACCAAAAGAGGAATTCCAAAGCCAAGCCGTGGGGAAGACTGAAGGGACAACCCGAACTATGGTTAAAAATTGGGGCCTAGGGGCATGGCAAGCCCAATATGATATCTCTTCATCCAGCCACTGAGTGGCCTTACTTGAGGACTGGGCTCAGCCTGAGCGTCACAATGTGTGTTTGTGACCAATGTGGCCCGCGAGCATGGGCGGGGCCTCATGGGCCACACTTGTTTCAACTACACTGAACGTTGGACAACATGCCAACCACAAGGTTTCTTGCCATGGGGAAGGAGTTCTGATTTCTGCATCACCTTCAACCCTGGGCAGTGATTGGAGATAAGGTCTAGGTTCTGAAACCTGAAAACTAATGTTGGGAAGAGATGACGACCTAAGGCCATGGCGGCTCGATGTGCTCAGTGTGCGGCCAGCTGTCTGGGAGGGGCCAGGGGGTCCAGGCTCAGGCTGTGTCAGAAAGGGCATTAGTGCCCTGGTCAGCCTATGATTTGGGGTACAGCCAAGGTTGGTGCAGGATGATCCTCATTTGGGATTACTGGGTAGCACCAGAGGACAATGTTTTTCTTCTGGAAGGCCGGCAGAGTGCTGCATTGTAGTTCTGGATTGCAGAACTGGAGGGCTTGTGGGCCAGTAGTCTGACGACAAAAGTCTGAGAACACAAGCTAGGTTAGGTTTCTGGGTGAGGCCATGGCACGCACAATTTACAGACCTGAATTGAGATCTCGTGCATCTGAAGTCAGGGCAAGGATCAGACGATCGCTCAGGTTGGAGTTTCTGTCCCTGATGGCCCCTTCATGAATGGGCGGGGGCATCACGAGGCCATGGGGGTTTTCCCACGATGGGAGTTGTGAGAAGCTCCAAACTGCAGAGAGTCTTCTGCAGGACAATTGAGACCTGTTTTTGGCTCCAGGCCAATGATTCTGAGCAGGGTTCTAAGGATGGATGGCTGGGTAGCCCACCTCGCATTCCAATTGTCTCCTAGCAACAAGACAGGTTAGATCTCCTGGATCTGTGGGGAGCAACCGAGGAGGCTGAGTTGAAATGGACACCCCTGGGGATGGGTCCTAACGTGCTTTTGTGTCTATGGAGACCTTGGAATGAAGCGGTGGCACTGGGGCCCTAAAGGGTTCTCCTAAACAGAGGCTTTGACACAGCTCCAACGTGCAAGTTTCCCATGTGTAGATGAGATGTTTTCTGATGGGTGAGTCAAGAAACAGCTATATGCTGCTTTTGAAATCCAGGCCTCTGAGGAGAGATGCCTGGAAACCAAAGCAATGGATCTAATTAGTCCTAGGGGCCTGTTCTTTCCTTTTTACCTCTGGGGACATCTGTCTATGGGTCTGAGTGCAGGTAGGTGCTCAGTTGGGCTCAGATTGCCCCTGTTGTTCCTGGGAAGCCACCACTATTGAGATGGATCAGGGACTTTGGAGGTTTATCCTATTAGAAGGGTAGTGGCCATTGGAATGGGCACACACAATTCCCTTGGAGAGGGCAAGTACAGTCCTCAGGTTTGGCTCCAGGGGCCTGAGCCTGTAGGTTGTGTTGGCCAGGGCTATTTGGACAGTTATCTGAAAACACAAACTCGGCTTATGTTTCGGGTCATAGGTATGGCAGGACTGCTCTACAGACCATGAGGAGAACTCTTCTGGATTTGAAAGAAGGGCGAGTGTGAGGCTCCTGCTCAAGTTTTTGTCTCTGGATATCGTGTCACTCATGGTCGTGGAATTTCTGGGTGACTTCATGGGAAATGGACGAGTCTTACTCTCTGGTGGTTTGGCCCCGTCCAAAGAGTTTGGGGTAATTCTGTGGGCTGGAAGAAGTCCGTTTTTTTTTTATTCTTGTTTTTTTCTTTTTCATCCTCAGGTGTCCTACCAAATGAGGGATTCCAGAGTAGAGCCCTGGGGAGGGGCGACTGGACCATCAGAATTTTGGTTAAAAATTGGGGCCTAGGGACATGTCAAGCCCATTATGACTTCTAATGGTCCAGCCACTGAGAGGACTTACTAGAGGACAGGACTCATGCTGAGGGTCACAATGCGTGTGTATGCCCTCGTCGTACTCAAGAATGGGCGGGGCCTCAAGGTGAATGCTGGTTTCTCCTACACTGAACGTTGGACAACGTGCCAACCACAGGGTTCTTGCCATGGGTAAGGAGGAGTTCTGATTTGTGCATCACACTCACCCCTGGGAAGTGATTGGAGATAACGTCTCGGTTCTGAAGCCTGAAAACTGAGGTAGGGAAGAGATGATGACCTAAGGCCATGGCGGGTTTTATGTGCTCAGTGTGCGGTCAGCATTCTGGGTGTTGGTCAGGAGGTCCGGGCTCAGGTTGTGTTCGACAGTGCATTAGTGCCCAGGTTAGACTATATAATTTGGGTAAAGTCGAGTGCTGTGTAGGTTTACCCTCATTTAAGGTGCCTGGGCAGCTCATGAGGCAATAATTTTTTTTCTAGAGGGCAGGCAGAGTGCTGCATTGTGGGTCCGGAATTGCCAAACTTGAGGGCTTCGGGGCCAGGAGTGTGAGGACGGAAGTCTGAGAAGACAAGCTAGACTTGGGTTTCAGGGCGAGGGCACGGCAAGTACCCCCTGCAGATCTGAACCAATATCTCATGCATCTGAACTCAGGGCGAGGATCAGACGTTGGCTCAGGTTGGAGTTTCTGAGCATGACGGCCGCTTCATGAAGGGAGCGGAATCTCGAGGCCATTGAGGTTTTCCCACGTTGGGAGTTGTGGGATGCCCCCTTCATGGATTCCTTCTGTGGGACAATTGAGACCTGTTGGACAGCTCCAGGACATCCCATATGGAATGACTCCAGAGCACCGTTCGCGGATGGATGCCTGGGAAGCCCGCCTCGCATTCCAATTGTCTCCTAGCAACAAGACAGTTTAGATCTGATGGCTCTGCGGGAGCAACCGGGGTGGCTGAGTTGAAATGGACTTTCCTGAGGATGGGTCCTAATGTGTTTTTGTGTCCATGAGGGCCTTGGAATGGGGCGGTGACACCGGGACCCTGAAGTACTCTCCTAAGCTTTGGACATGGCTCCCATGCACAGGTTTCCTTGTGGAGACGAGATGAGTTCTGATGGGTGCCTCAGGAAAACCTCGATGCTCGTATTGGAATCAGGCTTTTGAGGACACATGGCTGTAACCCAAAGCAATGGATCCTATTATGGCCTAGGGTCCTGTCTGGTTCAATCTTCTTCTCTGGGGACATCCATCTATGGTATGAGTGGAGGTCGATTATCAGCTGGTGTCAGACAGCCCTTGTTTGTTCCGGGCGACCTACACTATTGGGATGGCCTCAGGGACTTTGGAGATTTCTCCTAATTTGTACGATTTTGGACCATGGAATGGGCAGAATTCCCATGGATTGGTAGGGACAGTCCTAATGTGTGGCTCCAGGGGCCCAGCCTGGAGGGTGTGTGGCCCAAGACTTTGAGGACAGAAGTCTGAAAACACAAACTCAGCTTAGGTTTGGGGACGTAGGTATGGCAGGCCCGATCTACAAACCATGAGAAGAACTCTTCAGGATATGAAGAAAGTGCGAGTCTGAGGCGCGCTTGCTCAGGCTTTTGTCTCTGGATTTTGTATCAGCGATGGCCGTGGAATGTCGGGGACGCCTCATGGGCCATAGACGAATCTTCCTCTCTGAGGATTTGGCCCGATTCCCAATTGCTTTTCGTCAATCTGTGGGATGGGAGGACTCATTTCAGTTTTGTTACCTCAGGTGTCCCACCAAAAGAGGAATTCCAAAGCCAAGCCGTGGGGAAGACTGAAGGGACAACCCAAACTATCGTTAAAAATTGGGGCCTAGGGGCATGGCAAGCCCAATATGATATCTCTTCATCCAGCCACTGAGTGGCCTTACTTGAGGACTGGGCTCATCCTGAGCGTCACAATGTGTGTTTGTGAACAATGTGGCACGCGAGCATGGGCGGGGCCTCATGGGCCACACTGGTTTCAACTACAGTGAACGTTGGACAACATGCCAACCACAAGGTTTCTTGCCATGGGGAAGGAGTTCTGATTTCTGCATCACCTTCAACCCTGGGCAGTGATTGGAGATAAGGTCTAGGATCTGAAACCTGAAAACTGATGTTGGGAAGAGATGACGACCTAAGGCCATGGCGGCTCGATGTGCTCAGTGTGCGGCCAGCTGTCTGGGAGGGGCCAGGCGGTCCAGGCTCAGGCTGTGTCAGAAAGGGCATTAGTGCCCTGGTCTGCCTATGTATTTGGGGTACAGCCAAGGTCGGTGCAGGTTAATCCTCATTTGGGATTACTGGGTAGCACCAGAGGACAATGTTTTTCTTCTGGAGGGCCGGCAGAGTGCTGCATTGTAGTTCTGGATTGCCAAACTGGAGGGCTTGTGGGCCAGTAGTCTGACGACAAAAGTCTGAGAACACAAGCTAGGCTTAGGTTTCTGGGTGAGGCCATGGCACGCACAATCTACAGACCTGAATCGAGATCTCGTGCATCTGAAGTCAGGGCAAGGATCAGACGATCGCTCAGGTTGGAGTTTCTGTCCCTGATGGCCCCTTCATGAATGGGCGGGGGCATCACGAGGCGATGGGGGTTTTCCCACGATGGGAGTTGTGAGAAGCTCCAAACTGCAGAGAGTCTTCTGCAGGACAATTGAGACCTGTTGTTTGGCTCCAGGCCAATGATTCTGAGCAGGGTTCTAAGGATGGATGGCTGGGTAGCCCACCTCGCATTCCAATTGTCTCCTAGCAACAAGACAGGTTAGATCTCCTGGATCTGTGGGGAGCAACCGAGGACGCTGTGTTGAAATGGACACCCCTGGGGATGGGTCCTAACGTGCTTTTGTGTCTATGGAGACCTTGGAATGAAGCGGTGGCACTGGGGCCCTAAAGGGTTCTCCTAAACAGAGGCTTTGACACAGCTCCAACGTGCAAGTTTCCCATGTGTAGATGAGATGTTTTCTGATGGGTGAGTCAAGAAACAGCTATATGCTGCTTTTGAAATCCAGGCCTCTGAGGAGAGATGCCTGGAAACCAAAGCAATGGATCTGATTAGTGCCTAGGGGCCTGTTCTTTCCTTTTTACCTCTGGGGACATCTGTCTATGTGTCTGAGTGCAGGTAGGTGCTCAGTTGGGCTCAGATTGCCCCTGTTGTTCCTGGGAAGCCACCACTATTGAGATGGATCAGGGACTTTGGAGGTTTATCCTATTAGAAGGGTTGTGGCCATTGGAATGGGCACACACAATTCCCTTGGAGAGGGCAAGTACAGTCCTCAGGTTTGGCTCCAGGGGCCTGAGCCTGTAGGGTGTGTAGGCCAGGGCTGTTTGGACAGTTGTCTGAAAACACAAACTCGGCTTATGTTTCGGGTCATAGGTATGGCAGGACTGATCTACAGACCTGAGGAGAACACTTCGGGATTTGAAAGAAGGGCGAGTGTGAGGCTCCTGCTCAAGTTTTTGTCTCTGGATATCGTGTCACTCATGGTCGTGGAATTTCTGGGTGACTTCATGGGAAATGGACGAGTCTTACTCTCTGGTGGTTTGGCCCCGTCCAAATAGTTTGGGGTCATTCTGTGGGCTGGAAGAAGTCCGTTTTTTTTTTTTTTTCTTGTTTTTTTCTTTTTTATTCTCAGGTGTCCCACCAAATGAGGGATTCCAGAGTAGAGCCCTGGGGAGGGGCGACTGGACCATCAGAAATTTGGTTAAAAATTGGGGCCTAGGGGCATGTCAAGCCCATTATGACATCTAATGGTCCAGCCACTGAGAGGACTTACTAGAGGACAGGACTCATGCTGAGGGTCACAATGCATGTGTATGCCCTCGTCACACTCAAGAATGGGCGGGGCCTCAGGGTGAATGCTGGTTTCTCCTACACTGAACGTTGGACAACGTGCCAACCACAGGGTTCTTGCCATGGGTAAGGAGGAGTTCTGATTTCTGCATCACACTCACCCCTGGGAAGTGATTGGAGATAAGGTCTCGGTTCTGAAGCCTGAAAACTGAGGTAGGGAAGAGATGATGACCTAAGGCCAATGCGGGTTTTATGTGCTCAGTGTTTGGTCACCATTCTGGATGTTGGTCAGGTGGTACAGGCTCAGGTTGTGTTCGACAGTGCATTAGTGCCCAGGTTAGAATTTATAATTTGGGTAAAGTCGAGTGCTGTGTAGGTTTACCCTCATTTAAGGTGCCTGGGCAGCTCATGAGGCAATAATTTTTTTTCTAGAGGGCAGGCAGAGTGCTGCATTGTGGGTCCGGAATTGCCAAACTTGAGGGCTTCGGGGCCATGAGTGTGAGGACGGAAGTCTGAGATGACAAGCTAGACTTGGGTTTCAGGGCGAGGGCACGGCAGGTACCCCCTGCAGATCTGAACCAATATCTCATGCATCTGAAGTCAGGGCGAGGATCAGACGTTGGCTCAGGTTGGAGTTTCTGAGCATGACGGCCGCTTCATGAAGGTAGCGGAATCTCGAGGCCATTGAGGTTTTCCCACGTTGGGAGTTGTGGGATGCCCCCTCATGCATTCCTTCTGCGGAACGATTGAGACCTGTTGGACAGCTCCAGGACATCCCATATGGAATGACTCCAGAGCACCGTTCGCGGATGGATGCCTGGGAAGCCCGCCTCGCATTCAAATTGTCTCCTAGCAACAAGACAGTTTAGATCTGATGGCTCTGCGGGAGCAACCGGGGTGGCTGAGTTGAAATGGACTTTCCTGAGGATGGGTCCTAATGTGTTTTTGTGTCCATGAGGGCCTTGGAATGGGGCGGTGGCACCGGGACCCTGAAGTACTCTCCTAAGCTTTGGACATGGCTCCCATGCACAGGTTTCCTTGTGGAGACGAGATGAGTTCTGATGGGTGCCTCAGGAAAACCCCTATGCTCGTATTGGAATCAGGCTTTTGAGGACACATGCCTGTAACCCAAAGCAATGGATCCTATTATGGCCTAGGGTCCTGCCTGGTTCAATCGTCTTCTCTGGGGACATCCATCTATGGTATGAGTGGAGGTCGATTATCAGCTGGTGTCACACAGCCCATGTTTGTTCCGGGCGACCTACACTATTGGGATGGCCTCAGGGACTTTGGAGATTTCTCCTAATTTGTACGATTTTGGACCATGAAATGGGCAGAATTCCCATGGATTGGTAGGCACAGTCCTAATGTGTGGTTCCAAGGGCCCAGCCTGGAGGGTGTGTGGCCCAAGACTTTGAGGACAGAAGTCTGAAAACACAAACTCAGCTTAGGTTTGGGGACGTAGGTATGGCAGGCCCGATCTACAAACCATGAGAAGAACTCTTCAGGATATGAAGAATGTGTGAGTCTGAGGCTCTTGCTCAGGCTTTTGTCTCTGGATTTTGTATCAGCGATGGCCGTGGAATGTCGGGGACGCCTCATGGACCATAGACGAATCTTCCTCTCTGAGGATTTGGCCCGATTCCCAATTGCTTTTCGTCAATCTGTGGGATGGGAGGACTCATTTCAGTTTTGTTACCTCAGGTGTCCCACCAAAAGAGGAATTCCAAAGCCAAGCCGTGGGGAAGACTGAAGGGACAACCCGAACTATGGTTAAAAATTGGGGCCTAGGGGCATGGCAAGCCCAATATGATATCTCTTCATCCAGCCACTGAGTGGCCTTACTTGAGGACTGGGCTCAGCCTGAGCGTCACAATGTGTGTTTGTGACCAATGTGGCCCGCGAGCATGGGCGGGGCCTCATGGGCCACACTTGTTTCAACTACACTGAACGTTGGACAACATGCCAACCACAAGGTTTCTTGCCATGGGGAAGGATTTCTGATTTCTGCATCACCTTCAACCCTGGGCAGTGATTGGATATAAGGTCTAGGTTCTGAAACCTGAAAACTGATGTTGGGAAGAGATGACGACCTATGGCCATGGCGGCTCGATGTGCTCAGTGTTCAGCCAGCTGTCTGGGAGGGGCCAGGGGTTCCAGGCTCAGGCTGTGTCAGAAAGGGCATTAGTGCCCTGGTCAGCCTATGTATTTGGGGTACAACCAAGGTCGGTGCAGGTTGATCCTCATTTGGGATTACTGGGTAGTACCAGAGGACAATGTTTTCCTTCTGGAGGGCCGGCAGAGTGCTGCATTGTAGTTCTGGATTGCCAAACTGGAGGGCTTGTGGGCCAGTAGTCTGACGACAAAAGTCTGAGAACACAAGCTAGGCTTAGATTTCTGGGTGAGGCCATGGCACGCACAATCTACAGACCTGAATCGAGATCTCGTGCATCTGAATTCAGGGCGAGGATCAGACGATCGCTCAGGTTGGAGTTTCTGTCCCTGATGGCCCCTTCATGAATGGGCGGGGGCATCACGAGGCCATGGGGGTTTTCCCACGATGGGAGTTGTGAGAAGCTCCAAACTGCAGAGAGTTTTCTGCAGGACATTTGAGACCTGTTGTTTGGCTCCAGGCCAATGATTCTGAGCAGGGTTCTAAGGATGGATGGCTGGGTAGCCCACCTCGCATTCCAATTGTCTCCTAGCAACAAGACAGGTTAGATATCCTGGATCAGTGGGGAGCAACCGAGGACGCTGAGTTGAAATGGACACCCCTTGGGATGGGTCCTAACGTGCTTTTGCGTCTATGGAGACCTGGAATGAAGCTGTGGCATTGGGGCCCTAAAGGGTTCTCCTAAACAGAGGCTTTGACACAGCTCCAACGTGCAAGTTTCCCATGTGTAGATGAGATGTTTTCTGATGGGTGAGTCAAGAAACAGCTATATGCTGCTTTTGAAATCCAGGCCTCTGAGGAGAGATGCCTGGAAACCAAAGCAATGGATTTGATTAGTGCCTAGGGGCCTCTTCATTCCTTCATACCTCTGGGGACATCTGTCTATGTGTCTGAGTGCAGGTAGGTGCTCAGTTGGGCTCATATTGCCCCTGTTTTTCCTGGGAAGCCACCACTATTGAGATGGATCAGGGACTTTGGAGGTTTATCCTATTAGAAGGGTTGTGGCCATTGGAATGGGCACACACAATTCCCTTGGAGAGGGCAAGTACTGTCCTCAGATTTGGCTCCAGCGGCCTGAGCCTGTAGGTTGTGTAGGCCAGGGCTGTTTGGACAGTTGTCTGAAAACACAAACTCGGCTTATGTTTCGGGTCATAGGTATGGCAGGACTGATCACAGACCATGAGGAGAACTCTTCGGGATTTGAAAGAAGGGCGAGTGTGAGGCTCCTGCTCAAGTTTTTGTCTCTGGATATCGTGTCACTCATGGTCGTGGAATTTCTGGGTGTCTTCATGGGAAATGGACGAGTCTTACTCTCTGGTTGTGTGGCCCCGTCCAAAGAGTTTGGGGTCATTCTGTGGGCTGGAAGAAGTCCGTTTTTTTTTTTATTCTTGTTTTTTTCTTTTTTATCCTCAGGTGTCCCACCAAATGAGGGATTGCAGAGTAGAGCCCTGGGGAGGGGCGACTGGACCATCAGAAATTTGGTTAAAAATTGGGGCCTAGGGACATGTCAAGCCCATTATGACATCTAATGGTCCAGCAACTGAGAGGACTTACTAGAGGACAGGACTCATGCTGAGGGTCACAATGCGTGTGTATGCCCACGTCGCACTCAAGAATGGGCGGGGCCTCAGGGTGAATGCTGGTTTCTCCTACACTGAACGTTGAACAACGTGCCAACCACAGGGTTCTTGCCATGGGTAAGGAGTAGTTCTGATTTCTTCATCACACTCACCCCTGGGCAGTGATTGGAGATAAGGTCTCGGTTCTGAAGCCTGAAACTGAGGTAGGGAAGAGATGATGACCTAAGGCCAATGCGGGTTTTATGTGCTCAGTGTTTGGTCACCATTCTGGATGTTGGTCAGGTGGTACAGGCTCAGGTTGTGTTCGACAGTGCATTAGTGCCCAGGTTAGAATTTATAATTTGGGTAAAGTCGAGTGCTGTGTAGGTTTACCCTCATTTAAGGTGCCTGGGCAGCTCATGAGGCAATAATTTTTTTTCTAGAGGGCAGGCAGAGTGCTGCATTGTGGGTCCGGAATTTCCAAACTTGAGGGCTTCGGGGCCATGAGTGTGAGGACGGAAGTCTGAGATGACAAGCTAGACTTGGGTTTCAGGGCGAGGGCACGGCAGGTACCCCCTGCAGATCTGAACCAATATCTCATGCATCTGAAGTCAGGGCGAGGATCAGACGTTGGCTCAGGTTGGAGTTTCTGAGCATGACGGCCGCTTCATGAAGGTAGCGGAATCTCGAGGCCATTGAGGTTTTCCCACGTTGGGAGTTGTGGGATGCCCCCTCATGCATTCCTTCTGCGGAACAATTGAGACCTGTTGGACAGCTCCAGGACATCCCATATGGAATGACTCCAGAGCACCGTTCGCGGATGGATGCCTGGGAAGCCCGCCTCGCATTCAAATTGTCTCCTAGCAACAAGACAGTTTAGATCTGATGGCTCTGCGGGAGCAACCGGGGTGGCTGAGTTGAAATGGACTTTCCTGAGGATGGGTCCTAATGTGTTTTTGTGTCCATGAGGGCCTTGGAATGGGGCGGTGGCACCGGGACCCTGAAGTACTCTCCTAAGCTTTGGACATGGCTCCCATGCACAGGTTTCCTTGTGGAGACGAGATGAGTTCTGATGGGTGCCTCAGGAAAACCCCTATGCTCGTATTGGAATCAGGCTTTTGAGGACACATGCCTGTAACCCAAAGCAATGGATCCTATTATGGCCTAGGGTCCTGCCTGGTTCAATCGTCTTCTCTGGGGACATCCATCTATGGTATGAGTGGAGGTCGATTATCAGCTGGTGTCACACAGCCCATGTTTGTTCCGGGCGACCTACACTATTGGGATGGCCTCAGGGACTTTGGAGATTTCTCCTAATTTGTACGATTTTGGACCATGAAATGGGCAGAATTCCCATGGATTGGTAGGCACAGTCCTAATGTGTGGTTCCAAGGGCCCAGCCTGGAGGGTGTGTGGCCCAAGACTTTGAGGACAGAAGTCTGAAAACACAAACTCAGCTTAGGTTTGGGGACGTAGGTATGGCAGGCCCGATCTACAAACCATGAGAAGAACTCTTCAGGATATGAAGAATGTGTGAGTCTGAGGCTCTTGCTCAGGCTTTTGTCTCTGGATTTTGTATCAGCGATGGCCGTGGAATGTCGGGGACGCCTCATGGACCATAGACGAATCTTCCTCTCTGAGGATTTGGCCCGATTCCCAATTGCTTTTCGTCAATCTGTGGGATGGGAGGACTCATTTCAGTTTTGTTACCTCAGGTGTCCCACCAAAAGAGGAATTCCAAAGCCAAGCCGTGGGGAAGACTGAAGGGACAACCCGAACTATGGTTAAAAATTGGGGCCTAGGGGCATGGCAAGCCCAATATGATATCTCTTCATCCAGCCACTGAGTGGCCTTACTTGAGGACTGGGCTCAGCCTGAGCGTCACAATGTGTGTTTGTGACCAATGTGGCCCGCGAGCATGGGCGGGGCCTCATGGGCCACACTTGTTTCAACTACACTGAACGTTGGACAACATGCCAACCACAAGGTTTCTTGCCATGGGGAAGGATTTCTGATTTCTGCATCACCTTCAACCCTGGGCAGTGATTGGATATAAGGTCTAGGTTCTGAAACCTGAAAACTGATGTTGGGAAGAGATGACGACCTATGGCCATGGCGGCTCGATGTGCTCAGTGTTCAGCCAGCTGTCTGGGAGGGGCCAGGGGTTCCAGGCTCAGGCTGTGTCAGAAAGGGCATTAGTGCCCTGGTCAGCCTATGTATTTGGGGTACAACCAAGGTCGGTGCAGGTTGATCCTCATTTGGGATTACTGGGTAGTACCAGAGGACAATGTTTTCCTTCTGGAGGGCCGGCAGAGTGCTGCATTGTAGTTCTGGATTGCCAAACTGGAGGGCTTGTGGGCCAGTAGTCTGACGACAAAAGTCTGAGAACACAAGCTAGGCTTAGATTTCTGGGTGAGGCCATGGCACGCACAATCTACAGACCTGAATCGAGATCTCGTGCATCTGAATTCAGGGCGAGGATCAGACGATCGCTCAGGTTGGAGTTTCTGTCCCTGATGGCCCCTTCATGAATGGGCGGGGGCATCACGAGGCCATGGGGGTTTTCCCACGATGGGAGTTGTGAGAAGCTCCAAACTGCAGAGAGTTTTCTGCAGGACATTTGAGACCTGTTGTTTGGCTCCAGGCCAATGATTCTGAGCAGGGTTCTAAGGATGGATGGCTGGGTAGCCCACCTCGCATTCCAATTGTCTCCTAGCAACAAGACAGGTTAGATATCCTGGATCAGTGGGGAGCAACCGAGGACGCTGAGTTGAAATGGACACCCCTTGGGATGGGTCCTAACGTGCTTTTGCGTCTATGGAGACCTGGAATGAAGCTGTGGCATTGGGGCCCTAAAGGGTTCTCCTAAACAGAGGCTTTGACACAGCTCCAACGTGCAAGTTTCCCATGTGTAGATGAGATGTTTTCTGATGGGTGAGTCAAGAAACAGCTATATGCTGCTTTTGAAATCCAGGCCTCTGAGGAGAGATGCCTGGAAACCAAAGCAATGGATTTGATTAGTGCCTAGGGGCCTCTTCATTCCTTCATACCTCTGGGGACATCTGTCTATGTGTCTGAGTGCAGGTAGGTGCTCAGTTGGGCTCATATTGCCCCTGTTTTTCCTGGGAAGCCACCACTATTGAGATGGATCAGGGACTTTGGAGGTTTATCCTATTAGAAGGGTTGTGGCCATTGGAATGGGCACACACAATTCCCTTGGAGAGGGCAAGTACTGTCCTCAGATTTGGCTCCAGCGGCCTGAGCCTGTAGGTTGTGTAGGCCAGGGCTGTTTGGACAGTTGTCTGAAAACACAAACTCGGCTTATGTTTCGGGTCATAGGTATGGCAGGACTGATCACAGACCATGAGGAGAACTCTTCGGGATTTGAAAGAAGGGCGAGTGTGAGGCTCCTGCTCAAGTTTTTGTCTCTGGATATCGTGTCACTCATGGTCGTGGAATTTCTGGGTGTCTTCATGGGAAATGGACGAGTCTTACTCTCTGGTTGTTTGGCCCCGTCCAAAGAGTTTGGGGTCATTCTGTGGGCTGGAAGAAGTCCGTTTTTTTTTTTATTCTTGTTTTTTTCTTTTTTATCCTCAGGTGTCCCACCAAATGAGGGATTGCAGAGTAGAGCCCTGGGGAGGGGCGACTGGACCATCAGAAATTTGGTTAAAAATTGGGGCCTAGGGACATGTCAAGCCCATTATGACATCTAATGGTCCAGCAACTGAGAGGACTTACTAGAGGACAGGACTCATGCTGAGGGTCACAATGCGTGTGTATGCCCACGTCGCACTCAAGAATGGGCGGGGCCTCAGGGTGAATGCTGGTTTCTCCTACACTGAATGTTGAACAACGTGCCAACCACAGGGTTCTTGCCATGGGTAAGGAGTAGTTCTGATTTCTTCATCACACTCACCCCTGGGCAGTGATTGGAGATAAGGTCTCGGTTCTGAAGCCTGAAACTGAGGTAGGGAAGAGATGATGACCTAAGGCCATGGCGGGTTTTATATGCTCAGTGTGCGGTCAGCTTTCTGGGTGTTGGTCAGGAGGTCCGGGCTCAGGTTGTGTTCGACAGTGCATTAGTGCCCAGGTTAGACTATATAATTTGGGTAAAGTCGAGTGCTGTGTAGGTTTACCCTCATTTACGGTGCTTGGGCAGCTCATGAGGCAATCATTCTTTTTCTAGAGTGCAGGCAGAGTGCTGCACTGTGGGTCCGGAATTGCCAAACTTGAGGGCTTCGGGGCCAGGAGTGTGAGGACTGAAGTCTGAGAAGACAAGCTAGACTTGGGTTTCAGGGCGAGGGCACGGCAGGTACCCCCTGCAGATCTGAACCAATATCTCATGCATCTGAAGTCAGGGCGAGGATCAGACGTTGGCTCAGGTTGGAGTTTCTGAGCATGACGGCCGCTTCATGAAGGGAGCGGAATCTCGAGGCCATTGAGGTTTTCCCACGTTGGGAGTTGTGGGATGCCCCCTTCATGGATTCCTTCTGCGGGACAATTGAGACCTGTTGGACAGCTCCAGGACATCCCATATGGAATGACTCCAGAGCACCGTTCGCGGATGGATGCCTGGGAAGCCCGCCTCGCATTCCAATTGTCTCCTAGCAACAAGACAGTTTAGATCTGATGGCTCTGCGGGAGCAACCGGGGTGGCTGAGTTGAAATGGACTTTCCTGAGGATGGGTCCTAATGCGTTTTTGTGTCCATGAGGGCCTTGGAATGAGGCGGTGGCACCGGGACCCTGAAGTACTCTCCTAAGCTTTGGACAAGGCTCCCATGCACAGGTTTCCTTGTGGAGACGAGATGAGTTCTGATGGGTGCCTCAGGAAAACCCCTATGCTCGTATTGGAATCAGGCTTTTGAGGACACATGCCTGTAACCCAAAGCAATGGTTCCTATTATGGCCTAGGGTCCTGTCTGGTTCAATCTTCTTCTCTGGGGACATCCATCTATGGTATGAGTGGAGGTCGATTATCAGCTGGTGTCAGACAGCCCTTGTTTGTTCCGGGCGACCTACACAATTGGGATGGCCTCAGGGACTTTGGAGATTTCTCCTAATTTGTACGATTTTGGACCATGGAATGGGCAGAATTCCCATGGATTGGTAGGCACAGTCCTAATGTGTGGTTCCAGGGGCCCAGCCTGGAGGGTGTGTGGCCCAAGACTTTGAGGACAGAAGTCTGAAAACACAAACTCAGCTTAGGTTTGGGGACGTAGGTATGGCAGGCCCGATCTACAAACCATGAGAAGAACTCTTCAGGATATGAAGAAAGTGCGAGTTTGAGGCTCTTGCTCAGGCTTTTGTCTCTGGATTTTGTATCAGAGATGGCCGTGGAAATTCGGGGACGCCTCATGGGCCATGGAAGAATCTTCCTCACTGAGGATTTGGCCCGATTCCCAATTGCTTTTCGTCAATCTGTGGGATGGGAGGACTCATTTCAGTTTTGTTACCTCAGGTGTCCCACCAAAAAAGGAATTCCAAAGCCAAGCTGTGGGGAAGAATGAAGAGACAACCCGAACTATGGTTAAAAATTGGGGCCTAGGGACATGGCAAGCCCAATATGATATCTCTTCATCCAGCCACTGGGTGGCCTTACTTGAGGACTGGGCTCAGCCTGAGCGTCACAATGTGTGTTTGTGACCAATGTGGCCCGCGAGCATGGGCGGGGCCTCATGGGCCACACTGGTTTAAACTACACTGAACGTTGGACAACATGCCAACCACAAGGTTTCTTGCCATGGGGAAGGAGTTCTGAGTTCTGCATCACCTTCAACCCTGGGCAGTGATTGGAGATAAGGTCTAGGTTCTGAAAACTGAAAACTGATGTTCGGAAGAGATGACGACCTAAGGCCATGGCGGCTCGATGTGCTCAGTGTGCGGCCAGGTGTCTGGGAGGGGCCAGGGGTTCCAGGCTCAGGCTGTGTCAGAAAGGGCATTAGTGCCCTGGTCAGCCTATGTATTTGGGGTACAGCCAAGGTCGGTGCAGGTTGATCCTCATTTGGGATTACTGGGTAGCACCAGAGGACAATGTTTTTCTTCTGGAGGGCCGGCAGAGTGCTGCATTGTAGTTCTGGATTGCCGAACTGGAGGGCTTGTGGGCCAGTAGTCTGACGACAAAAGTCGGAGAACACAAGCTAGGCTTAGGTTTCTGGGTGAGGCCATGGCACGCACAATCTACAGACCAGAATCGAGATCTCGTGCATCTGAGGTCAGGGCGAGGATCAGACGATCGCTCAGGTTGGAGTTTCTGTCCCTGATGGCCCCTTCATGAATGGGCGGGGGCATCACGAGGCCATGGGGGTTTTCCCACGATGGGAGTTGTGAGAAGCTCCAAACTGCAGAGAGTCTTCTGCAGGACAATTGAAACCTGTTGTTTGGCTCCAGGCCAATGATTCTGAGCAGGGTTCTAAGGATGGATGGCTGGGTAGCCCACCTCGCATTCCAATTGTCTCCTAGCAACAAGACAGGTTAGATCTCCTGGATCTGTGGGGAGCAACCGAGGACGCTGAGTTGAAATGGACACCCCTGGGGATGGGTCCTAACGTGCTTTTGTGTCTATGGAGACCTTGGAATGAAGCGGTGGCACTGGGGCCCTAAAGGGTTCTCCTAAACAGAGGCTTTGACACAGCTCCAACGTGCAAGTTTCCCATGTGTAGATGAGATGTTTTCTGATGGGTGAGTCAAGAAACAGCTATATGCTGCTTTTGAAATCCAGGCCTCTGAGGAGAGATGCCTGGAAACCAAAGCAATGGATCTGATTAGTGCCTAGGGGCCTGTTCTTTCCTTTTTACCTCTGGGGACATCTGTCTATGGGTCTGAGTGCAGGTAGGTGCTCAGTTGGGCTCAGATTGCCCCTGTTGTTCCTGGGAAGCCACCACTATTGAGATGGATCAGGGACTTTGGAGGTTTATCCTATTAGAAGGGTTGTGGCCATTGAAATGGGCACACACAATTCCCTTGGAGAGGGCAAGTACAGTCCTCAGGTTTGGCTCCAGGGGCCTGAGCCTGTAGGGTGTGTAGGCCAGGGCTGTTTGGACAGTTGTCTGAAAACACAAACTCGGCTTATGTTTCGAGTCATAGGTATGGCAGGACTGATCTACAGACCATGAGGAGAACTCTTCGGGATTTGAAAGAAGGGCGAGTGTGAGGCTCCTGCTCAAGTTTTTGTCTCTGGATATCGTGTCACTCACTGTCGTGGAATTTCTGGGTGACTTCATGGGAAATGGACGAGTCTTACTCTCTGGTGGTTTGGCCCCGTCCAAAGAGTTTGGGGTCATTCTGTGGGCTGGAAGAAGTCCGTTTTTTTTTGTTTGTTTGTTTTATCCTTGTTTTTTTCTTTTTTATCCTCAGGTGTCCCACCAAATGAGTGATTCCAGAGTAGAGCCCTGGGGAGGGGCGACAGGACCATCAGAAATTTGGTTAAAAATTGGGGCCTAGGGACATGTCAAGCCCATTATGACATCTAATGGTCCAGCAACTGAGAGGACTTTCTAGAGGACAGGACTCATGCTGAGGGTCACAATGCGTGTGTATGCCCTCGTCGCACTCAAGAATGGGCGGGGCCTCAGGGTGAATGCTGGTTTCTCCTACACTGAACTTTGGACAACGTGCCAACCACAGGGTTCTTGCCATGGGTAAGGAGGAGTTCTGATTTCTGCATCACACTCACCCCTGGGAAGTGATTGGAGATAAGGTCTCGGTTCTGAAGCCTGAAAACTGAGGTAGGGAAGAGATGATGACCTAAGGCCATGGCGGGTTTTATGTGCTCAGTGTGCGGTCAGCTTTCTGGGTGTTGGTCAGGAGGTCCGGGCTCAGGTTGTGTTCGACAGTGCATTAGTGCCCTGGTTAGATATATAATTTGGGTAAAGTCGAGTGCTGTGTAGGTTTACCCTCATTTAAGGTGCCTGGGCAGCTCATGAGGCAATAATTTTTTTTCAGAGGGCAGGCAGAGTGCTGCATTGTGGGTCCGAAATTGCCAAACTTGAGGGCTTCGGGGCCAGGAGTGTGAGGACGGAAGTCTGAGAAGACAAGCTAGACTTGGGTTTCAGGGCGAGGGCACGGCAGGTACCCCCTGCAGATCTGAACCAATATCTCATGCATCTGAAGTCAGGGCGAGGATCAGACGTTGGCTCAGGTTGGAGTTTCTGAGCATGACGGCCGCTTCATGAAGGGAGCGGAATCTCGAGGCCATTGAGGATTTCCCACGTTGGGAGTTGTGGGATGCCCCCTTCATGGATTCCTTCTGCGGGACAATTGAGACCTGTTGGACAGCTCCAGGACATCCCATATGGAATGACTCCAGAGCACCGTTCGCGGATGGATGCCTGGGAAGCCCGCCTCGCATTCCAATTGTCTCCTAGCAACAATACAGTTTAGATCTGATGGCTCTGCGGGAGCAACCGGGGTGACTGAGTTGAAATGGACTTTCCTGAGGATGGGTCCTAATGCGTTTTTCTGTCCATGAGGGCCTTGGAATGGGGCGGTGGCACCGGGACCCTGAAGTACTCTCCTAAGCTTTGGACATGGCTCCCATGCACAGGTTTCCTTGTGGAGAAGAGATGAGTTCTGATGGGTGCCTCAGGAAAACCCCTATGCTCATATTGGAATCAGGCTTTTGAGGACACATGCCTGTAACCCAAAGCAATGGATCCTATTATGGCCTAGGGTCCTGTCTGGTTCAATCTTCTTCTCTGGGGACATCCATCTATGGTATGAGTGGAGGTCGATTATCAGCTGGTGTCAGACAGCCCTTGTTTGTTCCGGGCGACCTACACTATTGGGATGGCCTCAGGGACTTTGGAGGTTTCTCCTAATTTGTACGATTTTGGACCATGGAATGGGCAGAATTCCCATGGATTGGTAGGCACAGTCCTAATGTGTGCCTCCAGGGGCCCAGCCTGGAGGGTGTGTGGCCCAAGACTTTGAGGACAGAAGTCTGAAAACACAAACTCAGCTTAGGTTTGGGGACGTAGGTATGGCAGGCCCGATCTACAAACCATAAGAAGAACTCTTCAGGATATGAAGAAAGTGCGAGTCTGAGGCTCTTGCTCAGGCTTTTGTCTCTGGATTTTGTATCAGCGATGGCCGTGAAATGTCAGGGACGCCTCATGGGCCATGGACGAATCTTCCTCTCTGAGGATTTGGCCCGATTCCCAATTGCTTTTCGTCAATCTGTGGGATGGGAGGACTCATTTCAGGTTTGTTACCTCAGGTGTCCCACCAAAAGAGGAATTCCAAAGCCAAGCCGTGGGGAAGACTGAAGGGACAACCCGAACTATGGTAAAAATTGGGGCCTAGGGGCATGGCAAGCCCAATATGATATCTCTTCATCCAGCCACTGAGTGGCCTTACTTGAGGACTGGGCTCAGCCTGAGCGTCACAATGTGTGTTTGTGACCAATGTGGCCCGCGAGCATGGACGGGGCCTCATGGGCCACACTGGTTTCAACGACACTGAACGTTGGACAACATGCCAACCACAAGGTTTCTTGCCATGGGGAAGGAGTTCTGATTTCTGCATCACCTTCAACCCTGGGCAGTGATTGGAGATAAGGTCTAGGTTCTGAAACCTGAAAACTGATGTTGGGAAGAGATGACGACCTAAGGCCATGGCGGCTCGATGTGCTCAGTGTGCGGCCAGGTGTCTGGGAGGGGCCAGGGGTTCCAGGCTCAGGCTGTGTCAGAAAGGGCATTAGTGCCCTGGTCAGCCTATGTATTTGGGGTACAGCCAAGGTCGGTGCAGGTTGATCCTCATTTGGGATTACTGGGTAGCACCAGAGGACAATGTTTTTCTTCTGGAGGGCCGGCAGAGTGCTGCATTGTAGTTCTGGATTGCAGAACTGGAGGGCTTGTGGGCCAGTAGTCTGACGACAAAAGTCTGAGAACACAAGCTAGGCTTAGGTTTCTGGGTGAGGCCATGGCACGCACAATCTACAGACCTGAATCGAGATCTCGTGCATCTGAAGTCAGGGCGAGGATCAGAGGATCGCTCAGGTTGGAGTTTCTGTCCCTGATGGCCCCTTCATGAATGGGCAGGGGCATCACGAGGCCATGGGGGTTTTCCCACGATGGGAGTTGTGAGAAGCTCCAAACTGCAGAGAGTCTTCTGCAGGACAATTGAGACCTGTTTTTGGCTCCAGGCCAATGATTCTGAGCAGGGTTCTAAGGATGGATGGCTGGGTAGCCCACCTCGCATTCCAATTGTCTCCTAGCAACAAGACAGGTTAGATCTCCTGGATCTGTGGGGAGCAACCGAGGACGCTGAGTTGAAATGGACACCCCTGGGGATGGGTCCTAACGTGCTTTTGTGTCTATGGAGACCTTGGAATGAAGCGGAGGCACTGGGGCCCTAAATGGTTCTCCTAAACAGAGGCTTTGACACAGCCCCAACGTGCAAGTTTCCCATGTGTAGATGAGATGTTTTCTGATGTGTGGGTCAAGAAACAGCTATATGCTGCTTTTGAAATCCAGGCCTCTGAGGAGAGATGCCTGAAAACCAAAGCAATGGATCTGATTAGTGCCTAGGGGCCTGTTCTTTCCTTTTTACCTCTGGGGACATCTGTCTATGGGTCTGAGTGCAGGTAGGTGCTCAGTTGGGCTCAGATTGCCCCTGTTTTTCCTGGGAAGTCACCACTATTGAGTTGAATCAGGGACTTTGGAGGTTTATCCTATTAGAAGGGTTGTGGCCATTGGAATGGGCACACACAATTCCCTTGGAGAGGGCAAGTACAGTCCTCAGGTTTGGCTCCAGGGGCCTGATCCTGTAGGTTGTGTAGGCCTGGGCTGTTTGGACAGTTGTCTGAAAACACACACCCTCCAGGCTAGGGCCCCTGGAACCACACCTCAGGATTGTTCCTGCCCTCTCAAAGGGAATTCTTCATATTCCATTGGCCACAACCATATAAATCAGGAGAAATCTCCAATGTCCTTGGGACCATCCCAATATTGTAGGCCGCTTGGAACAAACAGGGGTGATCTGACACTAGCTGAGCAACTAGCTCCACACAGACTCGGAGACAGATGTCCCCAGAGAAGAACATTGAACTAGACAGGCCCCTAGGCCCTAATCAGATCCATTGCTTTGGTTTCCAGGCATCTCTTCTCAGAGGCCTGGTTTCCAATACCAGCCTATGGGGTTTCCATAGGCTCCTTCAGAGCAAGTCTTGTCTGCACATTGGAAACTTGCTCGAGGAGCTATGTCAGAACCTCAGAGGCCTGGTTTTCAATACCACCATATGGGGGTTTCCTGAGTCATCAGTCAGAACAAATGTCTTCTCCACATGGGAAACGTGCTCTTTCAAGCTGTGTCAAAACCTCCGGCTAGGAAAATCCTTCAGGGCCCCGGTGCCACCACCTCATTCCAAGGTCTCCATGGACACAATCCCACATTAGGACCCATCTGCAGGAGAGTCTATTTCAACTCAGTGCCCTTGGGTGCTCCCCTAGAGCCAGCAGATCGAACCTATCTTGTCACTAGGAGACAATTGGAATGTGAGGCGGGCTGGCTAGGCATCCATCTGTAGAAAACTACTCTGAAGTAATTCCATATGGGACGTCCTGGAGCCATCCAACAGGTCACAGCTGTCCTGCAGAAGGAATCCTTGCGCTTTGGAGCACCTCACCACTCCCATCATGGGAAAAGCTCTGTGGCCTCGTGGTGCACCGTCCCCTTCATGAAAGAGCCATCTTGGACAGAAACTCCAACCTGAGCCAACGTCTAATCCTCGCCCTGACTTCAGATGCACGAAATCTTGATTCAACTCTGCAGAGTGTGCCTGCCGAAACCCCGCCCCGAAGCAAAACCTAGCTATTGTTCTCAGACTTCGTCCTCACACTCCGAGCCCACCAGCCCTCCAGTTAGGGAATTCTGGAGATACACAATGCAGCACTCTGACTGCCCTCCAGAAGAGAAACGTTGTCCTATGGGGCTAACCAGAAACACCAAATGAGGATCAACCTGCATGCCACTTGCCTCTACCCCAATTATAAAGTTTCGCTTGGGCGTTAATGCCCTGTCTTGCACAGCCTGAGGTCTGAATTCCCAACCGACACCCAGACAGCTGGCTGTACACTGAGCACATCAGACCCGCCATGGCTTTAGGTCATCATCTCTTCCCAACCTTGGTTTTCAGGCTTCAGAACCTAGACCTTATATATACTCACTACCCAGGGGTGAACGTGATGCAGAAATGAAACTCCTTCTTCCTCAAGGCAAGAAACCTTGTGGTTGGCATGTTTTCCAACGTTCAGTGTAGGAGAATCCAGTGTAGCCCATGAGTCCCTGCCCATGCTTGAGAACCGCAATGGGCACAAACACATTGGGACCCTCAGTGTGAGCCCTGTCCTCAAGTAAAGCCTCTCAGGGGCTGGACCAAGAACCCGCATTGCCATCCCAAGTCCCCCAATATTGATGAGAGGTTGAGAGGTCTAGTCACCCCTATTCAGGTCTCTGCTCTGGAACCCCTGAGGAAAAAAATATCGAAGGGTCTCCTCCATCCCCTGAATGAGCCCCCAAACTTGGGATCTAACCAAATCTTAAAAGAGAAAGAATCATCCATGGCCAAAGAGGCCATCCCGTCATTCCATGGCCACCATTGACACAAAATCTAGAGACAAAAGCCTGGATATATGCCTCACACTTGCCCTTTGTTCATAGCCTGAAAAATTCTCCTCACGGTCTATAGATCAGGCCTGTCATACCTACGTCCCCAAACCTAAGCTGAGTTTGGGTTTTCAGATTTCTGTCCCCACTGTCCTGGCCCACACACCCTCCAGGCTGGGGCCCCTGGAGCCATGCCTCAGGACTGTGCGTGCCTTCTCCAAGCAAATTCTGCCCATTCCATTGGCCACAACCCTAAAGATTAGGAACACTCCAACGTCCCTGAGGCCATCCCAATTCTGTTGGCCACTCAGGGCAAACAGGGTGATCTGTCCCAAGATGAGCAACTACCTCAACTCAGACCCATAGACAGATAACCCCAGAGAAGAAGATTGAACCAGACAGGCACCTAGGACCTAATCAGATCCATTGCTTTTGATTCCAGGCATCTCTCCTCAGAGGCCTGGTTTCCAATACCAGCATATGTGTTCTTCTGGAGGTACCAGTCTGAACAAATCTCATTTCCACATGGGAAACATGCATTTTGGAGCTGTGTCACAACCTCCAGTTAAGGGAAACCTTCAGGTCCCAGCAGCCAACACCCCATTCCAAGGTCTCCATGGACACAAACCCACATTATGACCCATCCGCAGGCGAGTCCATTTCAACACATCCCCTTTGGTTGCTCCCCAAAAGAAGCAGATCGAACCTGCCTTGTCACTAGGAGACAATAGGAATGTGAGGCGGGCACTCCAGGAATCCATCCTTAGAACCCTGCACTGCCGTGGTTCCACATGGGACATCCTGGAGCAATCTGACCGGTCTCGACTGTCCCGTAGAAGGAATCCTTGCCGATTGGAGCAACATACAATGCCAATCGTGGGAAAGTCTCCATAGCCCCATGATGCCCCCCACCATCATGAAGGGGCCATCCTGAACAGAAACTTCAACCTGAGCCTACGTCTGATCCTCGCCCTGACTTCAGATGCATGAGATTTAGATTTAGCTCTACAGAGTGTGCCTGCCATGATCTTGACCCAAAACCTAAGCCTAGCTTGTGTTCTCACACTTCCTTCCTCACAATTCTGGCCCACAAGCCCTCCAGTGTGAGAATTCCGTCGCCACAATGCAGCACTCTTTCTTCCCTCCAGAAGAAAAACGTTGCCCCTGGGGCTACCCAGAAACGCCAAATGAGGATCAACCTGCATGCCACTCAACTTTACTCCAATTATACAGTCTAAGCTTGGCACTAATGCCCTGTCTGACACAGCCTGAGCCTGGACCTCCTGGATGACACCCAGAAAGGTGGTGTCACACCTAAGGACTGTGCCAGTGCTCTCCAAGGGAACTCTGCCCGTTTCATTTGCCACAACCTTACAGATTAGGAGAAACCTCCAATTCCCAAGACCAGTCCAATAGTGTTGGCCTCCCCCAACAAACATGGGTGATCTGACACAAGCTGAGCAGTGACCTCCATTCTGAATCTTAGACAGAGACACTCAGAGGAGAATATTGAAAAGGACAGGCCCCTAGACCGTAATCAGATCCATTGCTTTGGATTCCAGGCATTGTTCCCCAGATGCTTGGTTTCCAATACCAGGTTGAGGGGGTTTCAGAACAAATCTCGTCTCTACATGGGAAACTTGCTCTTTGGAGCTGCATCAAAACCTCAGGTTAGGAGAATTCTTCAGGGCAACAGAGCCACTGCCCCATTCCAAGGGATCCATGGACACAAATCCACATCGACTGATCCTCATGAGATTCCATTTCAATTCAGCCCCCTCGGTTGTTCCCCCAGTGACAGCAGATCAAATCCTCCTTTTCACTAGGACACAACTGGAATGCAAGTTGGACTGCCCAGGCATCCATCATTAGAACTGTGCTTTGGAGCATTTCTTATGGGACGTCCTTGATCCATCCAAAAGGTCGTGACTGTCCCGCTGACGGAATCCTTGTGGTTTGGAGCATCACACACTCACAAAGTTGGAAATCTTCCATGGTTTCCTGATGCCCCCCCACCTTCATGAAGGGGACATCATGTACAGAAACTCCAACCTAAGCCAACATCTGATCCTCGCCCTGACTTCAGATGCACGAGATCTCATTTCAGGTCTGTAGAGTGTGCCTGCCATGTCACCGCTGCGAATTCTAAGCTGAACTTGTGTTCTCAGACTTCTGTCCAAAAACACCTGGCCCACAAGCCCTGAAGTTGGCAATTCTGGAGCCAGAATGCAGCACTCTGCCTGCCCTCCAGAAGAAAATCTTTGCCCTATGGGGCCAACCAGAAACCCCAAATGAGGACCAACCTTCACATCACTCGACTGTACCCCAATTATACAGTCTAGCCTGGGGACTAATGCCCTGCCTGACACAGCCTGAGCCCAGACCTCATGATGGACACAGACATCTGGCCGCACACTAAGTGCATCGGACCCACCATGGCCTTAGGTTGTCATCTCTTACCAACCTCTGTTTTCAGGCTTCAGAATCTAGACCTTATCTCTACTCACTGCCATGCCGTGTACGTGATGCAGAAATCAGAACTCCTCCTTCCCCATGACCAGAAACCCTGTGGTTGGCATGTTGTCCAACGTGCAATGTAGGAGAAACCAGCATGGCCCATGAGGCCTCAGACATGCTTGAGGGCTGTGATGGGCACAAACACACATTAGGATCCTAAGCATGATCCCTGGCCTCAATAAAGCCTCTCCGGGGCTGGACCAAGAGCCCACATATGGAGATTACCATGCCCCTACTCCCCAATCCTTAACCAGTTCTTGAGAAGTCTAGTCACCCCTACTCAGATCTCTTCTCTAGAATCCCTCCTTGGTGGGACACATGAGGTTAAAAAAAAAATAGAGAAAGGACTCCTACCGTCCAAAGAATGACCGCAAACACTTGGAATTGGGCCAAATTCACAGAGAGAAATACTCGTCCATGGCTGATGAGGCCATCCTGACATTCCACGGCCACCATTGACACAAAATCCGGAGACAAAAGCCTGAAAAAGCGCCACACACTCGCCCTTTGTTCAAAGCCTGAAAAATTCTCACGGTCTGTAGATCGGGCCTGCCATACCTATGTCCCCAAACCTAAGCCAAGTTTGTGTTTTCAGACTTCTGTCTCCATTGTCCTGGCCCACACACCCTCAAGGCTTGGCCCCATGGAGCCACACCTCAGGACTGTGCCTGCCCTCTCCATGGGAATTCTGCTCATTCCTTTGGCACAACCTGACAGATTAGGAGAAACATCCGAAGTCCCCGAGGCCACCCCAATATTGCAGAATGTCCGGGACAAACAGGGACCATCTGCCACAAGCTGAGCCACTACCTCCAATCAGAACTGTAGATAGATATCCATAGAAAAGAAGATTGAACAGGACAGGCACCTAGGCCCTAAACGGATCCATTGCTTTTGTTTTCACGTATCTCTCCTCAGAGGCCTGGATTCCTATACCAGCACATGGGGGTTTCTGGAGCTACCAATCAGAACAAATCGCATGCCACATGGGAATCATTCTATATGGAACTGTGTCAAAACCTCCAGTTAGGAGAAAATTTCACGTCACTGAAGCCACCGCCCCATTCCAATGTCTCAATGGACACAATCCCACATTATGACCCATCCTCAGGAGAGTCCATTTCAACTCAAACCTGGCGGTTGCTCACCCAGTGCCAGCAGATCAAACCTGCTTTGTCACTAGGAGACAATTGGAATGCGAGTTCATTGCCCAGGTATCCGTTGTTAGAACTCTGCTCTGGAGAAATTCCTAATGGGGTGTCCTTGATCCATTCAACAGGTCTCAACTGCCTGCAGAAGGAATCCTTGTGGTTTGCAGCATCACACACTCGCACCGTGGGAAAACCTCCATGGCCTCGTGATGCCTCCACCTTCAGGTAGAGGACATCATGGACAGAAACTCCCGTCTGATCCTCGCCCTGACTTCAGATGCATGAGATCTCAATTCAGCTCTGCAGAGTGTGCCTGCCTTTCCCTCGCTCCAAAACCTAAGCCAGCTCACGTTCTCAGACTTCCGTCCTCACACTCCTGGCACACAAGCCTTCCACTTTGGGAATTCTGGAGACAAAATGCAGCACTCTGCCTGCCCTCCAGAAGAGAGACTTTGCCCTAGGGGTCTACCCAGAAACATCAAATGAGGATCAACCTGCAATTCTCTAGACTGTACCCCAATTATACAGTCTAGCCTGGGCACTAATGCCCTGTCTTACACAGCCTGATCCCAGACCTCGTGACCGACACCCAGACACCTGGCCTCACACTGAACACATCGAACATGCCATGGCCTTAGGTCATCATCTCTTCCCAACCTTGGTCTTCAGGCTTCAGAACCTAGACATTATCTCCACTCACAACTAAGTGACGTACGTGATGCAGAAATCAGAACTTCACCTTCCCCATGACCAGAAACCTTGTGGTTGGCATGTTGTCCAATGTTCAGTATATGAGAACCCAGCATGGCCCATGAGGCCTCAGACATGCTTGAGGGCTGCGATGGGCACAAACACACATTAGGACCCTAAGCATGAACCCTGGCCTCAAGTAAAGCCTCTTCGGGGCTGGACCAAGAGCCTGCATATGGGACTTGCCATGCCCCTACTCCCCCAATCCTAGCCAGAGCTTGAGAAGTCTAGTCAACCTTATTCAGAGCTCTTTTCTGGAATCCCTCTTTGGTGGGACACATAAGGTAAAAAAAAAAAAAAAAAAAAAAAAAAAAAAAAACAAGATAAAGAAAAAAAAAAGTAAGGACTCCAACCATCCAAAGAATGACCCCAAACACTTGGAATTTGGCCAAATCCACAGAGAGAAATACTCGTCCATGGTCGATGAGGCCAGCCTGACATTCCACGTCCACCGTTGACACAAAATCCGGAGACAAAAACCTGAAAAAGCGCCACACACTTGCCCTTTGTTCAGAGCCCCCAAAATTCTCAAGGTCTGTAGATCGGGCCTGCCATACCTATGTCCCAAAACCTAAGCCGAGTTTGTGTTTTCAGACTTCTGTCTCCATTGTCCTCACCCACACACCCTAAAGGCTGGGCCCCATGGAGCCACACCTCAGGACTGTGCCTGCTCTATCCAAGGGAATTCTGCTCATTCATTTGGCACAACCTGACAGATTAGGAGAATCATCCAAAATCTCTGAGGCTATGCCAATAGTGTAGAATGTCCTGGACATACAGGGACCCTCTGGCACAAGCTGAGCCACTACCTCCAATCAGAACCTTAGACAGATATCCATAGAAAAGAATATTGAACAAGACAGGCACCTAGGCCCTAATTGGATCCATTGCTTTTGTTTTCAGGCATCTCTCCTCAGAGGCCTGGATTCCAATACCAGCATAAGGGAGTTTCCAGAGCTACCTATCAGAAAAAATCTCGTCTCCACATGGGAATCTTGCTCTATAGAGCTGTGTCATAACCTCCAGTTAGGAGAAAACTTCAGGTCACTGGAGGCACTGCCCCATTTGAATATCTCCATGGACACAATCCCAAATTATGACCCATCCTCAGGAGAGTCCATTTCAACTAAACCCCCTCGGTTGCTACTCCAGAGCCAGCAGATTGAACCTGCCTTGTCGCTAGGAGACAATTGAAATGCGAGTTGGGCTCTTCAGGCATCCATCCTTAGAACCCTGCTCTTGCGTCGTTCCTTATGGGACATCCTTGAGCCATCCAACAGGTCTCGACTGTCCCACAGGAGTCCTTGTGCATGGACCACCTAACAACTCATATCATGGAAAGCTTCCAAGGTCACATGATGCCCCCAATCTTCATGAAGGCAGATCATGGAAACTCCAACCTGAGCCAACAGCTGATCTTCGCCTTGACTTCAGATGCACGAGATCTTGATTCAGCTCTTCAGAGTGTACCTGTTGTGCCCTCACCCCAAAACCTAAGCGTAGCTAGTGTTCTCCGACTTCCGTCCTCACTCTCCTGGACCACACGCCCTCTATTTTGGGATTTCCGATGACACAGTGCTGCACTCTGCCTGCCCTCTAGAAGAAAAATATTGCCCTATGGGTCTACCCAGAAACCTCAAATGAGGATAAACCTGCACGTCACTCAACTGTACACCAATTATATAGTCTAGCCTGTGCACTAATGCCCTGTCTGACAGAACCTGAGGCCTGAATTCCCAACCGACACCCAGACAGCTTGCAGTACACTGAGAACATCTGAACCACCATGGCCTTAGGTCGCCATCTCTATCCAACATCGGTTTTCAGGCTACAGAATCCTAGACCTTATCTCTACTCACTTCCCATGGGTGAACGTGATGCAGAAATCAGAACTTCTCCTTCCCTCTCGCCAGAATCGTGTGTTTGGCATCTTGTCCAACGTTCAGTGTAGGACCCCTGTAGGGCCTACAGGGGTAGTAGTAGGGCCCCTGAGGGTAGTGTAGGGTCCCTGAGGCCCTGCCTATGCTTAAGAGCTGCGGTGGGCTCAAACACACATTGGGACCCTCAGTTTGAGCCCTGTCCTCAAGTAAAGCCTCTCAGTGGCTGGACCATGAGCCCGCATATGGGGCCTGCCATGCCCCAAGTCACCCAATCTTACCCAGAGGTAGAGACATCTAGTCACCCCTACTCAGGGCTCTGCTCTGGAATCCCTCTTTGGTGGGACATTTGAGGTAAATAAACACAGAAAGGACTCCTCCCACTCACAGAATGACCCCAATCACTTGGGATTGGGCCATCCCAAGTGATTGGGGTCCAGAGAGAAAGACTCGTCCATGGCCCATGAGGCCAGCCCGACATTCCACGGCCACTATTGACACAAAATCCAGAGACATAAGCTTCAGCAAGCGTTCACACTCACCCTTAGGTCATAGCCCAAAAAATTCTCCTCATAGTCTGTAGATTGGGCCTGCCATACCTACGTCCCCAAACCTAAGCCGAGTTTGTGTTTTCAGACTTCTATCCTGACATCCCTGTCCCACACACCCTCCAGACTGAGGCCCCTGGAGCCACACCTCAGGACTGTGCCTGCCCTCTCCAAGGAAATTCTTCCCATTCCATTGGCCACAACCCTACAGATAAGGAGAAACCTCCAAAGTCCCAGAGGCCATTCCAATAGTGTAGGCCACCCAGGGCAAAGAGGGGCGAACTCTCACAAGCTGAGCAACGACGTCAACTCACCCATAGACAGATAACCCAAGAGAAGAAGATTAAACTGGACTGGCCCCTAGAATGTAATTGGTTCCATTGCTTTTTTTTCTAAGCATCTCTCCTCAGAGGCCTGTTTTCCAATACCAGCATATGGGGGATTCCAGAGATACCAATCAGAACAAATCTTGTCTTCACATGGGAAACTTATCCTTTGGAGCTCTGTAAAAGCCTCCAGTTAGGAGAAAACTTCAGGTAGCCGGAGCAACCGTCCTATTCCAAGGTCTCCAAGGACACATACCCGCATTATGACCATTCGGCAGGAGAGTACATTTCAACGCAGCCCCGTCGATTACTCCCCCAGAGGCAGAATATCAAACCTGCCTTGTCGCTAGGAGACAACTGGAATGCAAAGCAGACTCTCTAGGCATCCATCCTAGGAATCCTGCTCTGGCGCCATTCCATATGGGATGTCCTGGAGCCTTCCAACAGGTCTTGACTGTCCCACAGAAGGAATCCTTGCAGATGGGATCATCTCACAACTCCTATCGTGGGAAAACCTACATGGCCTCATGAGATGCTCCCCTTTATAAAGGGGCCATCATGGACAGAAACTCCAACCTGAGCCAACTTCTGATGCATTGCTTTGGTTTCTAGGTATCTCTCCTCAGAGGCCTGGTTTCCAATATCAGAATATGGGGGTTTCCTAAGGAAACAATCAGAACAGATCTCATCTCCACATGGGAAACTTGCTCTTTGGAGCTGTGTCAATACCTCAGGTTAGGAGGATCCTTCAGGGCGCTGGCACCATGGCCCAATCCCAAGGTCTCCAAGGACACAAACTTACATTATGATCCATTCTCAGGAGAGTCCATTTCAAATCAGCCCCCTCGGCTGCTCACCCAGAGCCAGCAGATCAAACCTTCCTTGTCACTAGGAGACAGTTAGAATGGGAGGCGGGCTTCCCATGCATCCATCCTTAGAACCCTGCTCTGGAGAACTTCTTTATGGGACGTCTTGAATCCAACCAACCTGTCTTGACTGTCTCGCAGAATGAATCCTTGTGGTTTGAATCATCACACAATAACACTGTGAGAAAACCACCATTTCCTCATGATGCCCCACACCTTCATAAATGGGCCATCACGGACAGAAACTCCATCCTAAGCCAAAGTCTGATCCTCGCCCTGAATTCAGAAGCATGAGATCTCGATTCAGCACTTGAGAGTGTGCCTGCTGAGCCCTCGCCCTGAAACCTAAGCATAACTTGTGTTCTCAGACTTCCGTCCTCAGAATCCTGGCCACACCCCTCCAGTTTGGAAATTCTGGAGACACAATGCAGCACTCTGCCTGGCCTCCAGAAGAAAAATGTTGCCCTATAGGGCTAACCAGAAACGCCAAATGAGTAACAACCTGCATGCCACTCGACCATACCCCAATTATACAGTCTAGCCTGTGCACTAAAGCCCTGTCTGACACAGCCTGAGGGCAGACCTCCAGTCCAACACCCAGACAGTTGGCCGTACACAGAGCATATCACACCCACAATGGCTTTAGGCCATCATCTCTACCCAACCTCAGTTTTCACCTTCAGAACCTAGACCTTATCTCCACTCACTGCTCAGGAGTGAACGTGATGCAAGAATCAGAACTTCTCCTTCGCCTTGGCAAGAAACCTAGTGGTTGGCATGTTGTCCAATGTTCATTGTAGGAGAAAGCAGCATGGACTAGGAGGCCCCACCTATCCCTGAGGGCCACAATTTGCACAAACACACATTGTGACCCTCAGCGTGAGCCCTATCCTCATGTAAAGCCTCTTAGTGACTGGAACAACAGCCCCCATATGGGGCTTGCCAAGCCCCTAGTCCCCCAATCTCAACCAGAGTTTGAGATGTCTAGTCACCCCTACTCAGGGCTCTACACTGGAATCCCTCTTTGGTGGAACATCTGAGGTAAAAAAAAAAAAATACAGAAAGGACTCTTCCCATCCACAGAATGATTCCAACCCCTTGGGATCAGGCCAAATCACCAGAGAAAGAATTGTCCATGGCCCTTGAGGACACCCCGACATTCCACGGCCACCGTTGACACAAAATCCGGAGACAAAAGCCTGAGCAAGCGCCACATACTCGCCCTTTGTTCATAGCCCGGAAAATTCTCACGGTCTGTAGATCGAGCCTTCATACATACATCCCCAAACCTAAGCTGAGTTTGTGTTTACCGACTTCTGTCCCCACAGTCCTGGCACACACACCATCCAAGCTGGGGTCCCTGGAGCCACACCTAAGGACTGTGGCTTCCCTTTCCAGGGGAATTCTGCCATTTCCTTTGGCCACAACGCTATAGATTAGGAGAATCCTCCAAACTCCCCGAGGCCATCCCAATAGTGTTGGCTGCCCAGGACAAACAGGGATGATCTTTCACAAGTTAGGAAACTACCTCCCCTCAGACCCAGGGAAAGATATCCCCATAGAATAAGATTGAACTGGACAGGCACTTAGGCCCTAATCAGATCCATTGCTTTTGTTTCCAGGCATCTCTCCTCAGTGGCCTGTTTTCCAATACCAGCATACGGGGGATTACTGAGGCACTCATCAGAAAAATCTCGTCTCCACATAGGAAATGTACTCTTTGGAGCTCTATAAAAACCTCTGTTTAGGAGAATCTTTCATGGCCCCGGATCAAGGGCCCCATTCCAAGTTCTCCATGGACTTAAAACCACATTATGATCTATCCTCGGGAGAGTCCATGTCAACTCAACCCCCTTGGTTTCTCCCCCAGGGCCTGCAGATCAAACCTGCCTTGTTGCTAGGAGACAACTAGAATGGGAGGCGGGCTGCCCAGGCATCCATCCTTAGAACCCTACTCTGGAGTCGTTCAACATGGGACATCCTAGAGCCATCCAACAGGTCTCAAGTGTCCCACAGAAGGAATCTTTGCAGTCTGGAGCTTCTCACAACTCCCATTGTGGTAAAATCTACATGGCCTCTTGAGACGCTCCACGTTATAAAGGGGCCATCTTGGACAGAAACTCCAACCTGAGCAAACGTCTGATATTCGCCCTGACTTCAGGTGCATGAGATCTTGATTCAGCTCTGCAGAGTGTGCCTTCTGTGCCCTCACCCCAAAAACTAAGCCTAGCTTGGGTTCTCAGACTACCGTCCTCACACCCCTGGCCCAAAAGCCCTACAGTTTGGCAATACTGGGGCCACAATGCAGCACTCTGCCTGCCCTCCAGAAGAAAAAAGTTGCCTTATGGAGCTACCTAGAAACCCGAATGAGGATCAACTGAACGCCACTCGACTGAACCCCAAATATACAGTCTACCCTGTCTAATGCCTTGTCTGACACAGCATGAGCCCACACCTCCAGACCTATGCTCAACAGCTGGCCGCACAATGAGCTCATTGGACCCATCAGGTCCTTAGGTCTTCATCTCTTCCCAACCTCAGTTTTCAGGTTTCAGAACCAAGACCTAAACTCCAATCACTGTCCAGGGGTGAACGTGATGAAGAAATCACAACTCTTCCTTCGCCATGGCTGGAAATCTTGTGGTTGGCATATTCTCCAACGTTCAGTGTAGGAGAATCCAGCATGGCCCATGAGGCACTTCCCATGCTTGAGGGCCTTGTTGGGCACAAATAGGCATTGTGACCCTCAGCATGAGCCCTGTCCTCAAGGAAGGCCTCCCAGTGTCTGAATCAAGAGCCCACATATTGGACTTGCCATGCCCCTAGGCCCCCAAACTTAAACAGAGGTGGGGTTATCCAGTTGTCCCTCCCAAGGACTCTGCTCTGGAATCCCTCTTTTATTGGGACACTTGAGGTACATAAAATAAAATATAAAATAAAATAAAATAAATAAATTAAAATAAAATAAAATAAAAAACAGAAAGGACTCCTCCCATCCCACAGAATGTACCCAAACTCTTGGGATCGGGTCAAATCCTCAGAGAAGGAAAGCCGTCCACAACCCATGAGGCCACGCCAGCATTCCACCCACATTGTTGACACAAATCCAGAGACAAAACCTGAGCAAGCACCTCAAACACACCCTTTTTCATATCCCGAAGTGTTATCACGGTCTGTAGATTGGGCGTGCCATACCTATGTCCCCATTCCTAAGCGGAGTTTGTGTTTTCAGACTTTTGTCCCCACAGGCCTGGCCCACACAGCCTCAAGGCTGGGCCCCTAGAGCCAAACTCAGAACTGTGCCTGACCTCTCCAGGCGATTTCTGCCCATTCCATTGGCAACAACCCTATAGATTAGGAGAAACTCCAAAGTCCCGAGGCCATCCAAATATTATGGGTTGCCCAGGACAAACAGGGGCGATCTGACACAAGCTGAGCAACTACATCCCCTCAGATCCGTTGAAACATATCCTCAGGAAAGAGATTGAACCGGACAGGCACCTAGGCCCTAATCATATTCATTGCTTTTGTTTCCAGTCATCTCTCCTCAGAGGCCTGGTTTCCAATACCAGCATATGGGAGATTCCTTAGGCACTCATCAAAACAATTCTCTTCTCTACATAGAAAACGTACTCTTTAGAGCCCATCAAAACCTCCGGTTATGAACATCCCCAAGGCCCCGGATCAAGCACACCATTCCAAGGTCTACATGGACACAAATGCACATTATGAACCATCCTCAACTCACCCATTTCAACACACCCGCCTCGGTTGCTCCCCTAGATCCAGCAGATCGAACTTGCCTTGGCGCTATGAGACACCTGGAATGGGAGGCAGGCTGCCCAGGCATCCATCCTTAAAACCCTGCTCTGGATAACTTCCTTATGGGATATCCTGGAGCCATCCAACAGGTCTCGACTGTCCCACAGAAGGAATCATTGCGGTTTGGAGCATCTCACAATACCCATCGTGGGAAAACCTCCATGTCCTCGTGACACCCTCCCCTTCATGAAGGGGCCTTCATGGACAGAAACTCCGACGTAAGCCAACGTCTGATCCTAGCTCTGTCTTCAGGTATACGGGATCTCGAATCATCTCTGCAGAGGGTGCCTTCCGTCCCCTCACCCCGAAATCTAAGTCTGGCTTGTGTTCTCAGAATTTTTTCCTCACACTCCTGGCCCACAAGCCTTCCAGTTTGGGAATTCTGGAGCCACTATGTGGCACTGTGTCTTCCCTCCAGAAGAAAAACGTTGCCCTCTGGGGCTACCCAGTAACCACAAATGAGTACCATTCTGCACGAAACTCGACTGCACCCCAATGATACAGTCTAGCCTGGGCACTAATTCCCTGTCTGCCACAGCCTGAGCCTGCACCTCCCAACCCACACTCAACAGCTGGCCGAACACTGAGCACATCAGCCACACCATGGCCTTAGGTCTTCATCTCTTCCCAACCTCAGTTTTCAGGCTTCAGAACCTAGACCTTAAATCCAATCACAGTCCAGGAGTGAAAGTGTTGCAGAAGTTAGAACTCCATCTTCCCCATGGCCAGAAAACTTGTGGTTGCCATATTGTGCAACGTTCCCTGTAGGAGAAACCAGCATGGTACATTAGGCCACGCCCTGACTTGAGGGGCTCCTTGGGCACAAAAACACATTGTGAAACTCAGTGTGAGACCATTCCTCAGGGAAGGCCTCTCAGTGTCTGGACCAAGAGCCCACATATGGGGCTTGCCATGTTCTTAGGTCCCAATGTTAACCAGAGGTCTGGTTGTCCAGTCGCCACTCCCCAGGACTCTGCTCTGGAATCCCTCTTTTGGTGGTCCACCTTAGGTAAAAAAAATAATAATAATAAAAAAATAAACAAAAAAACAAGAAAGGCCTCCTCCCTTCCCACAGAATGACCCCAAACTCTTGGGATCGGGTCAAATCCCCAGAAAGGGAGCCTCATCGATGGCCCATGAGGACACCCCGACATTCCATGGCAATCGGTGACACATTTCCAGAAAAAAAAAAAAAAAAAAAAGCATGAGCCAGCACCTCACATTCGCCCTTTGTTCATATCCCGAAGAGTTCTCCTCACGGTCTATAGATCGGGCCGGCCATACCTACATCCCCCAACCTAAGTGGAGTTTGTGTTTTCAGACTTTTGTCCAAATAGCCCTGGACCACACACGCTCCACACTTGGGTCCCTGGAGCCACACCTCAGGACTGTGCTTCCCTTTCAAGGGAATTCTTCCCATTCCATTGGCCACAACCTTGCAAATGAGGAAAAACCTCCAAAGTCACCGAGGCCATCCCAATAGTGTAGGCCGCCCAGGACAAACAGGGGTGATCTCAAACCAGCTGAGCAACTACCTCCACTCAGACAACAGATGTCCCCAGAGAAGAATATTGAACCGGACAGGCCCCTAGGCCCTAATCAGATCCATTGCTTTGGTTTTTAGGCATCTCTCCTCAGAGGCCTCGTTTCCAATACCAGCATATGGTGGTTTCCTGAGGCACCAATAAGAACAAATCTCGTCTCCCCATGGAAAACTTGCTCATTGGAGCTTTGTCATAACCTCTGGTTAGGAGAATCCTTCAGGGCCCTGGTGCCACTGCCCCATACCAAGGTCTCCATGGACTCAAACCAACATTAAGACCATCCTCAGGAAAGTCCATTTCAACTCAGCCCCCTCTGTTGCTACCCCAAGCCAGCAGATCAAACGTTTCTTGTTGCTAGGAGACCATTGGATTGTGAGGCTGACTGCCCAGGCATCCATACTTAGAACCCTGTTCTGGAAAAATACCTTATAAGACGTCCTGGAGCCATCCAACAAATCTTAATTGTCCCACAGAAGGAATCCTTGCGGTTTGGAGCATCTCACAACTCCAATAGTGGGAAAACCCCCATGGGCTCATAATGTCCCCCCTTCATGAAGGGGCCAACATGGACAGAAACTCAAACCTGAGCCAAAGTCTGATCCTCGACCTGACTTCAGACACATGAGATCTCAATTCAGCTCTGCAGAGTGTGGCTGCCATGTCCTTGCCCCGAAACCTAAGCCTAGCTTGTGTTCTCAGACTTCCGTCCTCACTCTCCTGGCCCACAAGCCCTCCAGTTTGGGAATTCCGAAGCCACAATGCAGCACTCTGCCTGCCCTCCAGAAGAAAAACTTTGCCCTATGCTTCTAATAAGAAACCCCAAATGATTTTCTAATGCATGCCACTCGATTGTAAAGCAATTATACAGCCCACCCTGTATTCTAATGCCCTGTCTGGCACAGCCTGAGACAAGACATCCCAAACGACACCCAGACAGCTGGCCCCAACCTGGACACATAGGACCCGCTATGGCTGTAGGTCGTCATCTCTTCCCAACCTCGGTTTTCAGGCTTCAGAACCTAGACCTTATCTCCAATCACTGCCCAGGGTGAACGTGATGCAGAAATTAGAATTCCTCCTTCCCCATGGCCAGAAACCTTGTGGTTGGCATGTTGTCCAACGTTCAATGTGGGAAAACCTGCATTGTCCGAAAGGCCACGCCAGTGCTTGAGGGCCGCCTAGGGCACAGACATGCATTGTGACCTGCAGCGTGAGTCCCGTATTAAAGTAACGCCTCTCAGGGGCTGGACCAAGATCCTGCATATGGGGCTTGTCATATCCATAGGCCCCCAGGCTTAACCCGAGGGCGAGTATTCCAGTTGTCAGTACCCACTGCTATGCTCTAGAATCCCTCTACTGGGGGGACATATGAGGCAAAAAACAGGACACTTCCCTTCCCACAGAATGACCCCAAACACTTGGGGGCTGGACAAACTACCAGAGAGGGAGACTTCTACGACCCATGAGGCAACTCCTACATTAAACGGCCATTGTGGACAAAACATCCAGAGACAAAAGCCTGAGCGACTGCCTCCCTCTCACCCTTCTTTCATATCCAGAGGAGCTCCCCTCATGGACTGTAGATCAGGCCTGCCGTAACCTCGGCCCCAAACCTGAGCTGAGTTAGGGTTTTTGGATGTCTGTCTGCACAGCCATGGCCCACACAGCCTCCAGGCTGGGGTCTCTGGAGCCACACCACAGAACTGTGCCTGCTCTCTCCTAAGAAACTGCCCATTCCATTGGCCACAACTCTACAAAATAGTAGAAACCTCAAGGTCCCCAAGGACATCCCACTACCGCAAGCCGCACTGGACAAATAGGGGCATTATGACACAAGCTGAGCAACTACTACCTCCATGCAGACACACAGACAGATATCCGCAGAGACAGAAGATTGAACCAGACAGGCCCCTAGGCCCTATTATGAACTCTTGCTTTGGTGTCCAGGTATCACTCCTCAGAGGCCTGGGTTCGAAGACCAGCATACGGGACTTTCCTGAGGCACCAGACAAAAGACCTCTCATCTCCACATGGGAAGCTTCCTTGTTGGAGTTGTGTCAAGCCCTTCGGGTTGGAGAATCCTGCAGAGTCCCTTAGCTACTGCCACATTCCAAGGTCTCCATGGCCACCAACCCACATTATGACTCATCCTCAGGAGAGTCCATTTAAACTCAGCCTTCTGGGTAGCTCACCCAAGAGCCCGCAGATTGAGCGTGCCTTGTCTCCACCAGGCAATGGGAAGGTGAGTTGGCGTTTCTCGGCATCCATGCTTAGGCCCCTGCCCTCGAGTCTTTCTGTATGGGGCATCCTGGAACCATACAATAGTACTCGACTGTCCTGAAGAAGGAAACTTTGAAGTTGGGAGCAGCTCACAACTCCCAGCGTAGGGAAACCTCCCTGGCCTCATGACGCCCCCACCCCCTTCAGGAAGGGGCCGTCATGGACACAAACTCCAGCTTGAGGAAACATCTGATACTCGCCCTGACCTCACCTGCAGGAGATCTCGATTCAGCCTCTTCAGAGTGGGCCTGCCATGCTCTTGGCCCCAAAACTCATGCTAGCTTGTGTTTTCAGACTTCCTTCCTCACAATCCTGGCCACACCCCTCCAGTTTGGCAATTCTGGAGACACAATGCAGCACTCTGCCTGCCCTCCAGAAGAAAAATGTTGCCCTATAGGGCTAACCGGAAACGCCAAATGAGTAAGAACCTGCATGCCACGCGACCACACCCCAATTATATAGTCTAGCCTGTGCACTAAAGCCCTGTCTGACACAGCCTGAGGGCAGACCTCCAGTCCAACACCCAGACAGCTGGCCGTACACAGAGCATATCACACCCACAATGGCTTTAGGCCATCATCTCTACCCAACCTCAGTTTTCACCTTCAGAACCTAGACCTTATCTCCACTCACTGCTCAGGAGTGAACGTGATGCAAGAATCAGAACTTCTCCTTCGCCTTGGCAAGAAACCTAGTGGTTGGCATGTTGTCCAATGTTCATTGTAGGAGAAAGCAGCATGGACTATGAGGCCCCACCTATCCCTGAGGGCCACAATGTGCACAAACACACATTGTGACCCTCAGCGTGAGCCCTATCCTCATGTAAAGCCTCTTAGTCACTGGAACAACAGCCCACATATGGGGCTTGCCAAGCCCCTAGTCCCCCAATCTCAACCAGAGTTCGAGATGTCTAGTCACACCTACTCAGGGCTCTACTCTGGAATCCCTCTTTGGTGGGAGAACTGAGGTAAAAAAAAATACATAAAGGACTCTTCCCATCCACAGAATGATCCCAACCACTTGGGATCAGGCCAAATCACCAGAGAAAGAATTGTCCATGGCCCTTGAGGACACTCCGACATTCCACGGCCACCGTTGACACAAAATCCAGAGACAAAAGCCTGAGCAAGCGCCACATACTCGCCCTTTGTTCATAGCCCGGAAAATTCTCACGGTCTGTAGATCGAGCCTTCATACATACATCCCCAAAACTAAGCTGAGTTTGTGTTTTCAGACTTCTGTCCCCACAGGCCTGGCCAACACACCATCCAAGCTGGGGCCCCTGGAGCCACACCTCAGGACTGTGGCTTCCCTCTCCAGGGGAATTCTGCTATTTCCATTGGCCACAACCCAATAGATTAGGAGAATCCGCTAAACTCCCCCAGGCCATCCGAATAATGTTGGCTGCCCAGGACACACAGGGATGATCTCTCACAAGTTAGGAAACTACCTCCACTCAGACCCAGAGACAGATATCCCCATAGAATAAGATTGAACTGGACAGGCACTTAGGCCCTAATCAGATCCATTGCCTTTGATTCCAGTCATCTCTCCTCAGAGGCCTGTTTTCCAATACCAGCATATGGGAGATTCCTTAGGCACTCATCAAAACAATTCTCTTCTCTACATAGGAAACATACTCTTTAGAGCTCCATCAAAACCTCCGGTTATGAACATCCCTCAAGGCCCCGGTTCAAGCACCCCATTCCAAGGTCTACATGGACACAAATGCACATTATGACCCATCCTCAACTCACCCATTTCAACACACCCGCCTCGGTTGCTCCCCTAGATCCAGCAGATCAAACTTGCCTTGGCGCTATGAGTCACCTGGAATGGGAGGCAGGCTGCCCAGGCATCCATCCTTAGAACCCTGCTCTGGATAACGTCCTTATGGGATGTCCTGGAGCCATCCAACAGGTCTCGACTGTCCCACAGAAGGAATCATTGCGGTTTGGAGCATCTCACAATTCCCATCGTGGGAAAACCTCCATGTCCTCGTGACACCCTCCCCTTCATGAAGGGGCTGTCATGGACAGAAACTTCGACCTAAGCCAACGTCTGATCCTAGCTCTGTCTTCAGGTATACAGGATCTCGAATCATCTCTGCAGAGGGTGCCTGCCGTCCCCTCACCCCGAAATCTAAGTCTGGCTTGTGTTCTCAGAATTTTTTCATCACACTCCTGGCCCACAAGCCTTCCAGTTTGGGAATTCTGGAGCCACTATGTGGCACTGTGTCTTCCCTCCAGAAGAAAAACGTTGCCTTCTGGGGCTACCCAGTAACCACAAATGAGTACCATCCTGCGCGAAACTCGACTGCACCCCAATGATACAGTCTAGCCTGGGCACTAATTCCCTGTCTGCCACAGCCTGAGCCTGCACCTCCCAACCCACACTCAACAGCTGGCCGAACACTGAGCACATCAGCCACACCATGGCCTTAGGTCTTCATCTCTTCCCAACCTCAGTTTTCAGGCTTCACAACCTAGACCTTAAATCCAATCACAGTCCAGGAGTGAAAGTGTTGCAGAAATTAGAACTCCATCTTCCCCATGGCCAGAAAACTTGTGGTTGCCATATTGTGCAACGTTCCCTGTAGGAGAAACCAGCATGGTACATTAGGCCACGCCCTGACTTGAGGGGCTCCTTGGGCACAAAAACACATTGTGAAACTCAGTGTGAGACCATTCCTCAGGGAAGGCCTCTCAGTGTCTGGACCAAGAGCCCACATATGGGGCTTGCCATGTTCTTAGGTCCCAATGTTAACCAGAGGTCTGGTTGTCCAGTCGCCACTCCCCAGGACTCTGCTCTGGAATCCCTCTTTTGGTGGTCCACCTTAGGTAAAAAAAATAATAATAATAAAAAAATAAACAAAAAAACAAGAAAGGCCTCCTCCCTTCCCACAGAATGACCCCAAACTCTTGGGATCGGGTCAAATCCCCAGAAAGGGAGCCTCATCGATGGCCCATGAGGACACCCCGACATTCCATGGCAATCGGTGACACATTTCCAGAAAAAAAAAAAAAAAAAAAAAAAAAAAAGCATGAGCCAGCACCTCACATTCGCCCTTTGTTCATATCCCGAAGAGTTCTCCTCACGGTCTATAGATCGGGCCGGCCATACCTACATCCCCCAACCTAAGTGGAGTTTGTGTTTTCAGACTTTTGTCCAAATAGCCCTGGACCACACACGCTCCACACTTGGGTCCCTGGAGCCACACCTCAGGACTGTGCTTCCCTTTCAAGGGAATTCTTCCCATTCCATTGGCCACAACCTTGCAAATGAGGAAAAACCTCCAAAGTCACCGAGGCCATCCCAATAGTGTAGGCCGCCCAGGACAAACAGGGGTGATCTCAAACCAGCTGAGCAACTACCTCCACTCAGACAACAGATGTCCCCAGAGAAGAATATTGAACCGGACAGGCCCCTAGGCCCTAATCAGATCCATTGCTTTGGTTTTTAGGCATCTCTCCTCAGAGGCCTCGTCTCCAATACCAGCATATGGTGGTTTCCTGAGGCACCAATAAGAACAAATCTCGTCTCCCCATGGAAAACTTGCTCATTGGAGCTTTGTCATAACCTCTGGTTAGGAGAATCCTTCAGGGCCCTGGTGCCACTGCCCCATACCAAGGTCTCCATGGACTCAAACCAACATTAAGACCATCCTCAGGAAAGTCCATTTCAACTCAGCCCCCTCTGTTGCTACCCCAAGCCAGCAGATCAAACGTTTCTTGTTGCTAGGAGACAATTGGATTGTGAGGCTGACTGCCCAGGCATCCATACTTAGAACCCTGTTCTGGAAAAATACCTTATAAGACGTCCTGGAGCCATCCAACAAATCTTAATTGTCCCACAGAAGGAATCCTTGCGGTTTGGAGCATCTCACAACTCCAATAGTGGGAAAACCCCCATGGGCTCATAATGTCCCCCCTTCATGAAGGGGCCAACATGGACAGAAACTCAAACCTGAGCCAAAGTCTGATCCTCGACCTGACTTCAGACACATGAGATCTCAATTCAGCTCTGCAGAGTGTGGCTGCCATGTCCTTGCCCCGAAACCTAAGCCTAGCTTGTGTTCTCAGACTTCCGTCCTCACTCTCCTGGCCCACAAGCCCTCCAGTTTGGGAATTCCGAAGCCACAATGCAGCACTCTGCCTGCCCTCCAGAAGAAAAACTTTGCCCTATGCTTCTAATAAGAAACCCCAAATGATTTTCTAATGCATGCCACTCGATTGTAAAGCAATTATACAGCCCACCCTGTATTCTAATGCCCTGTCTGGCACAGCCTGAGACAAGACATCCCAAACGACACCCAGACAGCTGGCCCCAACCTGGACACATAGGACCCGCTATGGCTGTAGGTCGTCATCTCTTCCCAACCTCGGTTTTCAGGCTTCAGAACCTAGACCTTATCTCCAATCACTGCCCAGGGTGAACGTGATGCAGAAATTAGAATTCCTCCTTCCCCATGGCCAGAAACCTTGTGGTTGGCATGTTGTCCAACGTTCAATGTGGGAAAACCTGCATTGTCCGAAAGGCCACGCCAGTGCTTGAGGGCCGCCTAGGGCACAGACATGCATTGTGACCTGCAGCGTGAGTCCCGTATTAAAGTAACGCCTCTCAGGGGCTGGACCAAGATCCTGCATATGGGGCTTGTCATATCCATAGGCCCCCAGGCTTAACCCGAGGGCGAGTATTCCAGTTGTCAGTACCCACTGCTATGCTCTAGAATCCCTCTACTGGGGGGACATATGAGGCAAAAAACAGGACACTTCCCTTCCCACAGAATGACCCCAAACACTTGGGGGCTGGACAAACTACCAGAGAGGGAGACTTCTACGACCCATGAGGCAACTCCTACATTAAACGGCCATTGTGGACAAAACATCCAGAGACAAAAGCCTGAGCGACTGCCTCCCTCTCACCCTTCTTTCATATCCAGAGGAGCTCCCCTCATGGACTGTAGATCAGGCCTGCCGTAACCTCGGCCCCAAACCTGAGCTGAGTTAGGGTTTTTGGATGTCTGTCTGCACGGCCATGGCCCACACAGCCTCCAGGCTGGGGTCTCTGGAGCCACACCACAGAACTGTGCCTGCTCTCTCCTAAGAAACTGCCCATTCCATTGGCCACAACTCTACAAAATAGTAGAAACCTCAAGGTCGCCAAGGACATCCCACTACCGCAAGCCGCACTGGACAAATAGGGGCATTATGACACAAGCTGAGCAACTACTACCTCCATGCAGACACACAGACAGATATCCGCAGAGACAGAAGATTGAACCAGACAGGCCCCTAGGCCCTATTATGAACTCTTGCTTTGGTGTCCAGGTATCACTCCTCAGAGGCCTGGGTTCGAAGACCAGCATACGGGGCTTTCCTGAGGCACCAGACAAAAGACCTCTCATCTCCACATGGGAAGCTTCCTTGTTGGAGTTGTGTCAAGCCCTTCGGGTTGGAGAATCCTGCAGAGTCCCTTAGCTACTGCCACATTCCAAGGTCTCCATGGCCACCAACCCACATTATGACTCATCCTCAGGAGAGTCCATTTAAACTCAGCCTTCTGGGTAGCTCACCCAAGAGCCCGCAGATTGAGCGTGCCTTGTCTCCACCAGGCAATGGGAAGGTGAGTTGGCGTTTCTCGGCATCCATGCTTAGGCCCCTGCTCTCGAGTCTTTCTGTATGGGGCATCCTGGAACCATACAATAGTACTCGACTGTCCTGAAGAAGGAAACTTTGAAGTTGGGAGCAGCTCACAACTCCCAGCGTAGGGAAACCTCCCTGGCCTCATGACGCCCCCACCCCCTTCAGGAAGGGGCCGTCATGGACACAAACTCCAGCTTGAGGAAACATCTGATACTCGCCCTGACCTCACCTGCAGGAGATCTCGATTCAGCCTCTTCAGAGTGGGCCTGCCATGCTCTTGGCCCCAAAACTCATGCTAGCTTGTGTTTTCAGACTTCCTTCCTCACAATCCTGGCCACACCCCTCCAGTTTGGCAATTCTGGAGACACAATGCAGCACTCTGCCTGCCCTCCAGAAGAAAAATGTTGCCCTATAGGGCTAACCGGAAACGCCAAATGAGTAACAACCTGCATGCCACTCGACCACACCCCAATTATACAGTCTAGCCTGTGCACTAAAGCCCTGTCTGACACAGCCTGAGGGCAGACCTCCAGTCCAACACCCAGACAGCTGGCCGTACACAGAGCATATCACACCCACAATGGCTTTAGGCCATCATCTCTACCCAACCTCAGTTTTCACCTTCAGAACCTAGACCTTATCTCCACTCACTGCTCAGGAGTGAACGTGATGCAAGAATCAGAACTTCTCCTTCGCCTTGGCAAGAAACCTTGTGGTTGGCATGTTGTCCAATGTTCATTGTAGGAGAAAGCAGCATGGACTATGAGGCCCCACCTATCCCTGAGGGCCACAATGTGCACAAACACACATTGTGACCCTCAGCGTGAGCCCTATCCTCATGTAAAGCCTCTTAGTCACTGGAACAACAGCCCACATATGGGGCTTGCCAAGCCCCTAGTCCCCCAATCTCAACCAGAGTTCGAGATGTCTAGTCACACCTACTCAGGGCTCTACTCTGGAATCCCTCTTTGGTGGGAGAACTGAGGTAAAAAAAAATACATAAAGGACTCTTCCCATCCACAGAATGATCCCAACCACTTGGGATCAGGCCAAATCACCAGAGAAAGAATTGTCTATGGCCCTTGAGGACACTCCGACATTCCACGGCCACCGTTGACACAAAATCCAGAGACAAAAGCCTGAGCAAGCGCCACATACTCGCCCTTTGTTCATAGCCCGGAAAATTCTCACGGTCTGTAGATCGAGCCTTCATACATACATCCCCAAAACTAAGCTGAGTTTGTGTTTTCAGACTTCTGTCCCCACAGGCCTGGCCAACACACCATCCAAGCTGGGGCCCCTGGAGCCACACCTCAGGACTGTGGCTTCCCTCTCCAGGGGAATTCTGCTATTTCCATTGGCCACAACCCAATAGATTAGGAGAATCCGCCAAACTCCCCCAGGCCATCCGAATAATGTTGGCTGCCCAGGACACACAGGGATGATCTCTCACAAGTTAGGAAACTACCTCCACTCAGACCCAGAGACAGATATCCCCATAGAATAAGATTGAACTGGACAGGCACTTAGGCCCTAATCAGATCCATTGCTTTTGATTCCAGTCATCTCTCCTCCGAGGCCTGTTTTCCAATACCAGCATATGGGAGATTCCTTAGGCACTCATCAAAACAATTCTCTTCTCTACATAGGAAACATACTCTTTAGAGCTCCATCAAAACCTCCGGTTATGAACATCCCTCAAGGCCCCGGTTCAAGCACCCCATTCCAAGGTCTACATGGACACAAATGCACATTATGACCCATCCTCAACTCACCCATTTCAACACACCCGCCTCGGTTGCTCCCCTAGATCCAGCAGATCGAACTTGCCTTGGCGCTATGAGACACCTGGAATGGGAGGCAGGCTGCCCAGGCATCCATCCTTAGAACCCTGCTCTGGATAACGTCCTTATGGGATGTCCTGGAGCCATCCAACAGGTCTCGACTGTCCCACAGAAGGAATCATTGCGGTTTGGAGCATCTCACAATTCCCATCGTGGGAAAACCTCCATGTCCTCGTGACACCCTCCCCTTCATGAAGGGGCTGTCATGGACAGAAACTTCGACCTAAGCCAACGTCTGATCCTAGCTCTGTCTTCAGGTATACAGGATCTCGAATCATCTCTGCAGAGGGTGCCTGCCGTCCCCTCACCCCGAAATCTAAGTCTGGCTTGTGTTCTCAGAATTTTTTCATCACACTCCTGGCCCACAAGCCTTCCAGTTTGGGAATTCTGGAGCCACTATGTGGCACTGTGTCTTCCCTCCAGAAGAAAAACGTTGCCCTCTGGGGCTACCCAGTAACCACAAATGAGTACCATCCTGCGCGAAACTCGACTGCACCCCAATGATACAGTCTAGCCTGGGCACTAATTCCCTGTCTGCCACAGCCTGAGCCTGCACCTCCCAACCCACACTCAACAGCTGGCCGAACACTGAGCACATCAGCCACACCATGGCCTTAGGTCTTCATCTCTTCCCAACCTCAGTTTTCAGGCTTCAGAACCTAGACCTTAAATCCAATCACAGTCCAGGAGTGAAAGTGTTGCAGAAATTAGAACTCCATCTTCCCCATGGCCAGAAAACTTGTGGTTGCCATATTGTGCAACGTTCCCTGTAGGAGAAACCAGCATGGTACATTAGGCCACGCCCTGACTTGAGGGGCTCCTTGGGCACAAAAACACATTGTGAAACTCAGTGTGAGACCATTCCTCAGGGAAGGCCTCTCAGTGTCTGGACCAAGAGCCCACATATGGGGCTTGCCATGTTCTTAGGTCCCAATGTTAACCAGAGGTCTGGTTGTCCAGTCGCCCCTCCCCAGGACTCTGCTCTGGAATCCCTCTTTTGGTGGTCCACCTTAGGTAAAAAAAATAATAATAATAAAAAAATAAACAAAAAAACAAGAAAGGCCTCCTCCCTTCCCACAGAATGACCCCAAACTCTTGGGATCGGGTCAAATCCCCAGAAAGGGAGCCTCATCGATGGCCCATGAGGACACCCCGACATTCCATGGCAATCGGTGACACATTTCCAGAAAAAAAAAAAAAAAAAAGCATGAGCCAGCACCTCACATTCGCCCTTTGTTCATATCCCGAAGAGTTCTCCTCACGGTCTATAGATCGGGCCGGCCATACCTACATCCCCCAACCTAAGTGGAGTTTGTGTTTTCAGACTTTTGTCCAAATAGCCCTGGACCACACACGCTCCACACTTGGGTCCCTGGAGCCACACCTCAGGACTGTGCTTCCCTTTCAAGGGAATTCTTCCCATTCCATTGGCCACAACCTTGCAAATGAGGAAAAACCTCCAAAGTCACCGAGGCCATCCCATTAGTGTAGGCCGCCCAGGACAAACAGGGGTGATCTCAAACCAGCTGAGCAACTACCTCCACTCAGACAACAGATGTCCCCAGAGAAGAATATTGAACCGGACAGGCCCCTAGGCCCTAATCAGATCCATTGCTTTGGTTTTTAGGCATCTCTCCTCAGAGGCCTCGTTTCCAATACCAGCATATGGTGGTTTCCTGAGGCACCAATAAGAACAAATCTCGTCTCCCCATGGAAAACTTGCTCATTGGAGCTTTGTCATAACCTCTGGTTAGGAGAATCCTTCAGGGCCCTGGTGCCACTGCCCCATACCAAGGTCTCCATGGACTCAAACCAACCTTAAGACCATCCTCAGGAAAGTCCATTTCAACTCAGCCCCCTCTGTTGCTACCCCAAGCCAGCAGATCAAACGTTTCTTGTTGCTAGGAGACAATTGGATTGTGAGGCTGACTGCCCAGGCATCCATACTTAGAACCCTGTTCTGGAAAAATACCTTATAAGACGTCCTGGAGCCATCCAACAAATCTTAATTGTCCCACAGAAGGAATCCTTGCGGTTTGGAGCATCTCACAACTCCAATAGTGGGAAAACCCCCATGGGCTCATAATGTCCCCCCTTCATGAAGGGGCCAACATGGACAGAAACTCAAACCTGAGCCAAAGTCTGATCCTCGACCTGACTTCAGACACATGAGATCTCAATTCAGCTCTGCAGAGTGTGGCTGCCATGTCCTTGCCCCGAAACCTAAGCCTAGCTTGTGTTCTCAGACTTCCGTCCTCACTCTCCTGGCCCACAAGCCCTCCAGTTTGGGAATTCCGAAGCCACAATGCAGCACTCTGCCTGCCCTCCAGAAGAAAAACTTTGCCCTATGCTGCTAATAAGAAACCCCAAATGATTTTCTAATGCATGCCACTCGATTGTAAAGCAATTATACAGCCCACCCTGTATTCTAATGCCCTGTCTGGCACAGCCTGAGACAAGACATCCCAAACGACACCCAGACAGCTGGCCCCAACCTGGACACATAGGACCCGCTATGGCTGTAGGTCGTCATCTCTTCCCAACCTCGGTTTTCAGGCTTCAGAACCTAGACCTTATCTCCAATCACTGCCCAGGGTGAACGTGATGCAGAAATTAGAATTCCTCCTTCCCCATGGCCAGAAACCTTGTGGTTGGCATGTTGTCCAACGTTCAATGTGGGAAAACCTGCATTGTCCGAAAGGCCACGCCAGTGCTTGAGGGCCGCCTAGGGCACAGACATGCATTGTGACCTGCAGCGTGAGTCCCGTATTAAAGTAACGCCTCTCAGGGGCTGGACCAAGATCCTGCATATGGGGCTTGTCATATCCATAGGCCCCCAGGCTTAACCCGAGGGCGAGTATTCCAGTTGTCAGTACCCACTGCTATGCTCTAGAATCCCTCTACTGGGGGGACATATGAGGCAAAAAACAGGACACTTCCCTTCCCACAGAATGACCCCAAACACTTGGGGGCTGGACAAACTACCAGAGAGGGAGACTTCTACGACCCATGAGGCAACTCCTACATTAAACGGCCATTGTGGACAAAACATCCAGAGACAAAAGCCTGAGCGACTGCCTCCCTCTCACCCTTCTTTCATATCCAGAGGAGCTCCCCTCATGGACTGTAGATCAGGCCTGCCGTAACCTCGGCCCCAAACCTGAGCTGAGTTAGGGTTTTTGGATGTCTGTCTGCACAGCCATGGCCCACACAGCCTCCAGGCTGGGGTCTCTGGAGCCACACCACAGAACTGTGCCTGCTCTCTCCTAAGAAACTGCCCATTCCATTGGCCACAACTCTACAAAATAGTAGAAACCTCAAGGTCCCCAAGGACATCCCACTACCGCAAGCCGCACTGGACAAATAGGGGCATTATGACACAAGCTGAGCAACTACTACCTCCATGCAGACACACAGACAGATATCCGCAGAGACAGAAGATTGAACCAGACAGGCCCCTAGGCCCTATTATGAACTCTTGCTTTGGTGTCCAGGTATCACTCCTCAGAGGCCTGGGTTCGAAGACCAGCATACGGGGCTTTCCTGAGGCACCAGACAAAAGACCTCTCATCTCCACATGGGAAGCTTCCTTGTTGGAGTTGTGTCAAGCCCTTCGGGTTGGAGAATCCTGCAGAGTCCCTTAGCTACTGCCACATTCCAAGGTCTCCATGGCCACCAACCCACATTATGACTCATCCTCAGGAGAGTCCATTTAAACTCAGCCTTCTGGGTAGCTCACCCAAGAGCCCGCAGATTGAGCGTGCCTTGTCTCCACCAGGCAATGGGAAGGTGAGTTGGCGTTTCTCGGCATCCATGCTTAGGCCCCTGCTCTCGAGTCTTTCTGTATGGGGCATCCTGGAACCATACAATAGTACTCGACTGTCCTGAAGAAGGAAACTTTGAAGTTGGGAGCAGCTCACAACTCCCAGCGTAGGGAAACCTCCCTGGCCTCATGACGCCCCCACCCCCTTCAGGAAGGGGCCGTCATGGACACAAACTCCAGCTTGAGGAAACATCTGATACTCGCCCTGACCTCACCTGCAGGAGATCTCGATTCAGCCTCTTCAGAGTGGGCCTGCCATGCTCTTGGCCCCAAAACTCATGCTAGCTTGTGTTTTCAGACTTCCTTCCTCACAATCCTGGCCACACCCCTCCAGTTTGGCAATTCTGGAGACACAATGCAGCACTCTGCCTGCCCTCCAGAAGAAAAATGTTGCCCTATAGGGCTAACCGGAAACGCCAAATGAGTAACAACCTGCATGACACTCGACCACACCCCAATTATACAGTCTAGCCTGTGCACTAAAGCCCTGTCTGACACAGCCTGAGGGCAGACCTCCAGTCCAACACCCAGACAGCTGGCCGTACACAGAGCATATCACACCCACAATGGCTTTAGGCCATCATCTCTACCCAACCTCAGTTTTCACCTTCAGAACCTAGACCTTATCTCCACTCACCGCTCAGGAGTGAACGTGATGCAAGAATCAGAACTTCTCCTTCGCCTTGGCAAGAAACCTAGTGGTTGGCATGTTGTCCAATGTTCATTGTAGGAGAAAGCAGCATGGACTATGAGGCCCCACCTATCCCTGAGGGCCACAATGTGCACAAACACACATTGTGACCCTCAGCGTGAGCCCTATCCTCATGTAAAGCCTCTTAGTCACTGGAACAACAGCCCACATATGGGGCTTGCCAAGCCCCTAGTCCCCCAATCTCAACCAGAGTTCGAGATGTCTAGTCACACCTACTCAGGGCTCTACTCTGGAATCCCTCTTTGGTGGGAGAACTGAGGTAAAAAAAAATACATAAAGGACTCTTCCCATCCACAGAATGATCCCAACCACTTGGGATCAGGCCAAATCACCAGAGAAAGAATTGTCCATGGCCCTTGAGGACACTCCGACATTCCACGGCCACCGTTGACACAAAATCCAGAGACAAAAGCCTGAGCAAGCGCCACATACTTGCCCTTTGTTCATAGCCCGGAAAATTCTCACGGTCTGTAGATCGAGCCTTCATACATACATCCCCAAAACTAAGCTGAGTTTGTGTTTTCAGACTTCTGTCCCCACAGGCCTGGCCAACACACCATCCAAGCTGGGGCCCCTGGAGCCACACCTCAGGACTGTGGCTTCCCTCTCCAGGGGAATTCTGCTATTTCCATTGGCCACAACCCAATAGATTAGGAGAATCCGCCAAACTCCCCCAGGCCATCCGAATAATGTTGGCTGCCCAGGACACACAGGGATGATCTCTCACAAGTTAGGAAACTACCTCCACTCAGACCCAGAGACAGATATCCCCATAGAATAAGATTGAACTGGACAGGCACTTAGGCCCTAATCAGATCCATTGCTTTTGATTCCAGTCATCTCTCCTCAGAGGCCTGTTTTCCAATACCAGCATATGGGAGATTCCTTAGGCACTCATCAAAACAATTCTCTTCTCTACATAGGAAACATACTCTTTAGAGCTCCATCAAAACCTCCGGTTATGAACATCCCTCAAGGCCCCGGTTCAAGCACCCCATTCCAAGGTCTACATGGACACAAATGCACATTATGACCCATCCTCAACTCACCCATTTCAACACACCCGCCTCGGTTGCTCCCCTAGATCCAGCAGATCGAACTTGCCTTGGCACTATGAGACACCTGGAATGGGAGGCAGGCTGCCCAGGCATCCATCCTTAGAACCCTGCTCTGGATAACGTCCTTATGGGATGTCCTGGAGCCATCCAACAGGTCTCGACTGTCCCACAGAAGGAATCATTGCGGTTTGGAGCATCTCACAATTCCCATCGTGGGAAAACCTCCATGTCCTCGTGACACCCTCCCCTTCATGAAGGGGCTGTCATGGACAGAAACTTCGACCTAAGCCAACGTCTGATCCTAGCTCTGTCTTCAGGTATACAGGATCTCGAATCATCTCTGCAGAGGGTGCCTGCCTTCCCCTCACCCCGAAATCTAAGTCTGGCTTGTGTTCTCAGAATTTTTTCATCACACTCCTGGCCCACAAGCCTTCCAGTTTGGGAATTCTGGAGCCACTATGTGGCACTGTGTCTTCCCTCCAGAAGAAAAACGTTGCCCTCTGGGGCTACCCAGTAACCACAAATGAGTACCATCCTGCACGAAACTCGACTGCACCCCAATGATACAGTCTAGCCTGGGCACTAATTCCCTGTCTGCCACAGCCTGAGCCTGTACCTCCCAACCCACACTCAACAGCTGGCCGAACACTGAGCACATCAGCCACACCATGGCCTTAGGTCTTCATCTCTTCCCAACCTCAGTTTTCAGGCTTCACAACCTAGACCTTAAATCCAATCACAGTCCAGGAGTGAAAGTGTTGCAGAAATTAGAACTCCATCTTCCCCATGGCCAGAAAACTTGTGGTTGCCATATTGTGCAACGTTCCCTGTAGGAGAAACCAGCATGGTACATTAGGCCACGCCCTGACTTGAGGGGCTCCTTGGGCACAAAAACACATTGTGAAACTCAGTGTGAGACCATTCCTCAGGGAAGGCCTCTCAGTGTCTGGACCAAGAGCCCACATATGGGGCTTGCCATGTTCTTAGGTCCCAATGTTAACCAGAGGTCTGGTTGTCCAGTCGCCCCTCCCCAGGACTCTGCTCTGGAATCCCTCTTTTGGTGGTCCACCTTAGGTAAAAAAAATAATAATAATAAAAAAATAAACAAAAAAACAAGAAAGGCCTCCTCCCTTCCCACAGAATGACCCCAAACTCTTGGGATCGGGTCAAATCCCCAGAAAGGGAGCCTCATCGATGGCCCATGAGGACACCCCGACATTCCATGGCAATCGGTGACACATTTCCAGAAAAAAAAAAAAAAAAAAAAAAGCATGAGCCAGCACCTCACATTCGCCCTTTGTTCATATCCCGAAGAGTTCTCCTCACGGTCTATAGATCAGGCCGGCCATACCTACATCCCCCAACCTAAGTGGAGTTTGTGTTTTCAGACTTTTGTCCAAATAGCCCTGGACCACACACGCTCCACACTTGGGTCCCTGGAGCCACACCTCAGGACTGTGCTTCCCTTTCAAGGGAATTCTTCCCATTCCATTGGCCACAACCTTGCAAATGAGGAAAAACCTCCAAAGTCACCGAGGCCATCCCATTAGTGTAGGCCGCCCAGGACAAACAGGGGTGATCTCAAACCAGCTGAGCAACTACCTCCACTCAGACAACAGATGTCCCCAGAGAAGAATATTGAACCGGACAGGCCCCTAGGCCCTAATCAGATCCATTGCTTTGGTTTTTAGGCATCTCTCCTCAGAGGCCTCGTTTCCAATACCAGCATATGGTGGTTTCCTGAGGCACCAATAAGAACAAATCTCGTCTCCCCATGGAAAACTTGCTCATTGGAGCTTTGTCATAACCTCTGGTTAGGAGAATCCTTCAGGGCCCTGGTGCCACTGCCCCATACCAAGGTCTCCATGGACTCAAACCAACATTAAGACCATCCTCAGGAAAGTCCATTTCAACTCAGCCCCCTCTGTTGCTACCCCAAGCCAGCAGATCAAACGTTTCTTGTTGCTAGGAGACAATTGGATTGTGAGGCTGACTGCCCAGGCATCCATACTTAGAACCCTGTTCTGGAAAAATACCTTATAAGACGTCCTGGAGCCATCCAACAAATCTTAATTGTCCCACAGAAGGAATCCTTGCGGTTTGGAGCATCTCACAACTCCAATAGTGGGAAAACCCCCATGGGCTCATAATGTCCCCCCTTCATGAAGGGGCCAACATGGACAGAAACTCAAACCTGAGCCAAAGTCTGATCCTCGACCTGACTTCAGACACATGAGATCTCAATTCAGCTCTGCAGAGTGTGGCTGCCATGTCCTTGCCCCGAAACCTAAGCCTAGCTTGTGTTCTCAGACTTCCGTCCTCACTCTCCTGGCCCACAAGCCCTCCAGTTTGGGAATTCCGAAGCCACAATGCAGCACTCTGCCTGCCCTCCAGAAGAAAAACTTTGCCCTATGCTTCTAATAAGAAACCCCAAATGATTTTCTAATGCATGCCACTCGATTGTAAAGCAATTATACAGCCCACCCTGTATTCTAATGCCCTGTCTGGCACAGCCTGAGACAAGACATCCCAAACGACACCCAGACAGCTGGCCCCAACCTGGACACATAGGACCCGCTATGGCTGTAGGTCGTCATCTCTTCCCAACCTCGGTTTTCAGGCTTCAGAACCTAGACCTTATCTCCAATCACTGCCCAGGGTGAACGTGATGCAGAAATTAGAATTCCTCCTTCCCCATGGCCAGAAACCTTGTGGTTGGCATGTTGTCCAACGTTCAATGTGGGAAAACCTGCATTGTCCGAAAGGCCACGCCAGTGCTTGAGGGCCGCCTAGGGCACAGACATGCATTGTGACCTGCAGCGTGAGTCCCGTATTAAAGTAACGCCTCTCAGGGGCTGGACCAAGATCCTGCATATGGGGCTTGTCATATCCATAGGCCCCCAGGCTTAACCCGAGGGCGAGTATTCCAGTTGTCAGTACCCACTGCTATGCTCTAGAATCCCTCTACTGGGGGGACATATGAGGCAAAAAACAGGACACTTCCCTTCCCACAGAATGACCCCAAACACTTGGGGGCTGGACAAACTACCAGAGAGGGAGACTTCTACGACCCATGAGGCAACTCCTACATTAAACGGCCATTGTGGACAAAACATCCAGAGACAAAAGCCTGAGCGACTGCCTCCCTCTCACCCTTCTTTCATATCCAGAGGAGCTCCCCTCATGGACTGTAGATCAGGCCTGCCGTAACCTCGGCCCCAAACCTGAGCTGAGTTAGGGTTTTTGGATGTCTGTCTGCACAGCCATGGCCCACACAGCCTCCAGGCTGGGGTCTCTGGAGCCACACCACAGAACTGTGCCTGCTCTCTCCTAAGAAACTGCCCATTCCATTGGCCACAACTCTACAAAATAGTAGAAACCTCAAGGTCCCCAAGGACATCCCACTACCGCAAGCCGCACTGGACAAATAGGGGCATTATGACACAAGCTGAGCAACTACTACCTCCATGCAGACACACAGACAGATATCCGCAGAGACAGAAGATTGAACCAGACAGGCCCCTAGGCCCTATTATGAACTCTTGCTTTGGTGTCCAGGTATCACTCCTCAGAGGCCTGGGTTCGAAGACCAGCATACGGGGCTTTCCTGAGGCACCAGACAAAAGACCTCTCATCTCCACATGGGAAGCTTCCTTGTTGGAGTTGTGTCAAGCCCTTCGGGTTGGAGAATCCTGCAGAGTCCCTTAGCTACTGCCACATTCCAAGGTCTCCATGGCCACCAACCCACATTATGACTCATCCTCAGGAGAGTCCATTTAAACTCAGCCTTCTGGGTAGCTCACCCAAGAGCCCGCAGATTGAGCGTGCCTTGTCTCCACCAGGCAATGGGAAGGTGAGTTGGCGTTTCTCGGCATCCATGCTTAGGCCCCTGCTCTCGAGTCTTTCTGTATGGGGCATCCTGGAACCATACAATAGTACTCGACTGTCCTGAAGAAGGAAACTTTGAAGTTGGGAGCAGCTCACAACTCCCAGCGTAGGGAAACCTCCCTGGCCTCATGACGCCCCCACCCCCTTCAGGAAGGGGCCGTCATGGACACAAACTCCAGCTTGAGGAAACATCTGATACTCGCCCTGACCTCACCTGCAGGAGATCTCGATTCAGCCTCTTCAGAGTGGGCCTGCCATGCTCTTGGCCCCAAAACTCATGCTAGCTTGTGTTTTCAGACTTCCTTCCTCACAATCCTGGCCACACCCCTCCAGTTTGGCAATTCTGGAGACACAATGCAGCACTCTGCCTGCCCTCCAGAAGAAAAATGTTGCCCTATAGGGCTAACCGGAAACGCCAAATGAGTAACAACCTGCATGACACTCGACCACACCCCAATTATACAGTCTAGCCTGTGCACTAAAGCCCTGTCTGACACAGCCTGAGGGCAGACCTCCAGTCCAACACCCAGACAGCTGGCCGTACACAGAGCATATCACACCCACAATGGCTTTAGGCCATCATCTCTACCCAACCTCAGTTTTCACCTTCAGAACCTAGACCTTATCTCCACTCACCGCTCAGGAGTGAACGTGATGCAAGAATCAGAACTTCTCCTTCGCCTTGGCAAGAAACCTAGTGGTTGGCATGTTGTCCAATGTTCATTGTAGGAGAAAGCAGCATGGACTATGAGGCCCCACCTATCCCTGAGGGCCACAATGTGCACAAACACACATTGTGACCCTCAGCGTGAGCCCTATCCTCATGTAAAGCCTCTTAGTCACTGGAACAACAGCCCACATATGGGGCTTGCCAAGCCCCTAGTCCCCCAATCTCAACCAGAGTTCGAGATGTCTAGTCACACCTACTCAGGGCTCTACTCTGGAATCCCTCTTTGGTGGGAGAACTGAGGTAAAAAAAAATACATAAAGGACTCTTCCCATCCACAGAATGATCCCAACCACTTGGGATCAGGCCAAATCACCAGAGAAAGAATTGTCCATGGCCCTTGAGGACACTCCGACATTCCACGGCCACCGTTGACACAAAATCCAGAGACAAAAGCCTGAGCAAGCGCCACATACTTGCCCTTTGTTCATAGCCCGGAAAATTCTCACGGTCTGTAGATCGAGCCTTCATACATACATCCCCAAAACTAAGCTGAGTTTGTGTTTTCAGACTTCTGTCCCCACAGGCCTGGCCAACACACCATCCAAGCTGGGGCCCCTGGAGCCACACCTCAGGACTGTGGCTTCCCTCTCCAGGGGAATTCTGCTATTTCCATTGGCCACAACCCAATAGATTAGGAGAATCCGCCAAACTCCCCCAGGCCATCCGAATAATGTTGGCTGCCCAGGACACACAGGGATGATCTCTCACAAGTTAGGAAACTACCTCCACTCAGACCCAGAGACAGATATCCCCATAGAATAAGATTGAACTGGACAGGCACTTAGGCCCTAATCAGATCCATTGCTTTTGATTCCAGTCATCTCTCCTCAGAGGCCTGTTTTCCAATACCAGCATATGGGAGATTCCTTAGGCACTCATCAAAACAATTCTCTTCTCTACATAGGAAACATACTCTTTAGAGCTCCATCAAAACCTCCGGTTATGAACATCCCTCAAGGCCCCGGTTCAAGCACCCCATTCCAAGGTCTACATGGACACAAATGCACATTATGACCCATCCTCAACTCACCCATTTCAACACACCCGCCTCGGTTGCTCCCCTAGATCCAGCAGATCGAACTTGCCTTGGCACTATGAGACACCTGGAATGGGAGGCAGGCTGCCCAGGCATCCATCCTTAGAACCCTGCTCTGGATAACGTCCTTATGGGATGTCCTGGAGCCATCCAACAGGTCTCGACTGTCCCACAGAAGGAATCATTGCGGTTTGGAGCATCTCACAATTCCCATCGTGGGAAAACCTCCATGTCCTCGTGACACCCTCCCCTTCATGAAGGGGCTGTCATGGACAGAAACTTCGACCTAAGCCAACGTCTGATCCTAGCTCTGTCTTCAGGTATACAGGATCTCGAATCATCTCTGCAGAGGGTGCCTGCCTTCCCCTCACCCCGAAATCTAAGTCTGGCTTGTGTTCTCAGAATTTTTTCATCACACTCCTGGCCCACAAGCCTTCCAGTTTGGGAATTCTGGAGCCACTATGTGGCACTGTGTCTTCCCTCCAGAAGAAAAACGTTGCCCTCTGGGGCTACCCAGTAACCACAAATGAGTACCATCCTGCACGAAACTCGACTGCACCCCAATGATACAGTCTAGCCTGGGCACTAATTCCCTGTCTGCCACAGCCTGAGCCTGTACCTCCCAACCCACACTCAACAGCTGGCCGAACACTGAGCACATCAGCCACACCATGGCCTTAGGTCTTCATCTCTTCCCAACCTCAGTTTTCAGGCTTCACAACCTAGACCTTAAATCCAATCACAGTCCAGGAGTGAAAGTGTTGCAGAAATTAGAACTCCATCTTCCCCATGGCCAGAAAACTTGTGGTTGCCATATTGTGCAACGTTCCCTGTAGGAGAAACCAGCATGGTACATTAGGCCACGCCCTGACTTGAGGGGCTCCTTGGGCACAAAAACACATTGTGAAACTCAGTGTGAGACCATTCCTCAGGGAAGGCCTCTCAGTGTCTGGACCAAGAGCCCACATATGGGGCTTGCCATGTTCTTAGGTCCCAATGTTAACCAGAGGTCTGGTTGTCCAGTCGCCCCTCCCCAGGACTCTGCTCTGGAATCCCTCTTTTGGTGGTCCACCTTAGTAAAAAAAATAATAATAATAAAAAAATAAACAAAAAAACAAGAAAGGCCTCCTCCCTTCCCACAGAATGACCCCAAACTCTTGGGATCGGGTCAAATCCCCAGAAAGGGAGCCTCATCGATGGCCCATGAGGACACCCCGACATTCCATGGCAATCGGTGACACATTTCCAGAAAAAAAAAAAAAAAAAAAAAAGCATGAGCCAGCACCTCACATTCGCCCTTTGTTCATATCCCGAAGAGTTCTCCTCACGGTCTATAGATCAGGCCGGCCATACCTACATCCCCCAACCTAAGTGGAGTTTGTGTTTTCAGACTTTTGTCCAAATAGCCCTGGACCACACACGCTCCACACTTGGGTCCCTGGAGCCACACCTCAGGACTGTGCTTCCCTTTCAAGGGAATTCTTCCCATTCCATTGGCCACAACCTTGCAAATGAGGAAAAACCTCCAAAGTCACCGAGGCCATCCCATTAGTGTAGGCCGCCCAGGACAAACAGGGGTGATCTCAAACCAGCTGAGCAACTACCTCCACTCAGACAACAGATGTCCCCAGAGAAGAATATTGAACCGGACAGGCCCCTAGGCCCTAATCAGATCCATTGCTTTGGTTTTTAGGCATCTCTCCTCAGAGGCCTCGTCTCCAATACCAGCATATGGTGGTTTCCTGAGGCACCAATAAGAACAAATCTCGTCTCCCCATGGAAAACTTGCTCATTGGAGCTTTGTCATAACCTCTGGTTAGGAGAATCCTTCAGGGCCCTGGTGCCACTGCCCCATACCAAGGTCTCCATGGACTCAAACCAACATTAAGACCATCCTCAGGAAAGTCCATTTCAACTCAGCCCCCTCTGTTGCTACCCCAAGCCAGCAGATCAAACGTTTCTTGTTGCTAGGAGACAATTGGATTGTGAGGCTGACTGCCCAGGCATCCATACTTAGAACCCTGTTCTGGAAAAATACCTTATAAGACGTCCTGGAGCCATCCAACAAATCTTAATTGTCCCACAGAAGGAATCCTTGCGGTTTGGAGCATCTCACAACTCCAATAGTGGGAAAACCCCCATGGGCTCATAATGTCCCCCCTTCATGAAGGGGCCAACATGGACAGAAACTCAAACCTGAGCCAAAGTCTGATCCTCGACCTGACTTCAGACACATGAGATCTCAATTCAGCTCTGCAGAGTGTGGCTGCCATGTCCTTGCCCCGAAACCTAAGCCTAGCTTGTGTTCTCAGACTTCCGTCCTCACTCTCCTGGCCCACAAGCCCTCCAGTTTGGGAATTCCGAAGCCACAATGCAGCACTCTGCCTGCCCTCCAGAAGAAAAACTTTGCCCTATGCTTCTAATAAGAAACCCCAAATGATTTTCTAATGCATGCCACTCGATTGTAAAGCAATTATACAGCCCACCCTGTATTCTAATGCCCTGTCTGGCACAGCCTGAGACAAGACATCCCAAACGACACCCAGACAGCTGGCCCCAACCTGGACACATAGGACCCGCTATGGCTGTAGGTCGTCATCTCTTCCCAACCTCGGTTTTCAGGCTTCAGAACCTAGACCTTATCTCCAATCACTGCCCAGGGTGAACGTGATGCAGAAATTAGAATTCCTCCTTCCCCATGGCCAGAAACCTTGTGGTTGGCATGTTGTCCAACGTTCAATGTGGGAAAACCTGCATTGTCCGAAAGGCCACGCCAGTGCTTGAGGGCCGCCTAGGGCACAGACATGCATTGTGACCTGCAGCGTGAGTCCCGTATTAAAGTAACGCCTCTCAGTGGCTGGACCAAGATCCTGCATATGGGGCTTGTCATATCCATAGGCCCCCAGGCTTAACCCGAGGGCGAGTATTCCAGTTGTCAGTACCCACTGCTATGCTCTAGAATCCCTCTACTGGGGGGACATATGAGGCAAAAAACAGGACACTTCCCTTCCCACAGAATGACCCCAAACACTTGGGGGCTGGACAAACTACCAGAGAGGGAGACTTCTATGACCCATGAGGCAACTCCTACATTAAACGGCCATTGTGGACAAAACATCCAGAGACAAAAGCCTGAGCGACTGCCTCCCTCTCACCCTTCTTTCATATCCAGAGGAGCTCCCCTCATGGACTGTAGATCAGGCCTGCCGTAACCTCGGCCCCAAACCTGAGCTGAGTTAGGGTTTTTGGATGTCTGTCTGCACAGCCATGGCCCACACAGCCTCCAGGCTGGGGTCTCTGGAGCCACACCACAGAACTGTGCCTGCTCTCTCCTAAGAAACTGCCCATTCCATTGGCCACAACTCTACAAAATAGTAGAAACCTCAAGGTCCCCAAGGACATCCCACTACCGCAAGCCGCACTGGACAAATAGGGGCATTATGACACAAGCTGAGCAACTACTACCTCCATGCAGACACACAGACAGATATCCGCAGAGACAGAAGATTGAACCAGACAGGCCCCTAGGCCCTATTATGAACTCTTGCTTTGGTGTCCAGGTATCACTCCTCAGAGGCCTGGGTTCGAAGACCAGCATACGGGGCTTTCCTGAGGCACCAGACAAAAGACCTCTCATCTCCACATGGGAAGCTTCCTTGTTGGAGTTGTGTCAAGCCCTTCGGGTTGGAGAATCCTGCAGAGTCCCTTAGCTACTGCCACATTCCAAGGTCTCCATGGCCACCAAGCCACATTATGACTCATCCTCAGGAGAGTCCATTTAAACTCAGCCTTCTGGGTAGCTCACCCAAGAGCCCGCAGATTGAGCGTGCCTTGTCTCCACCAGGCAATGGGAAGGTGAGTTGGCGTTTCTCGGCATCCATGCTTAGGCCCCTGCTCTCGAGTCTTTCTGTATGGGGCATCCTGGAACCATACAATAGTACTCGACTGTCCTGAAGAAGGAAACTTTGAAGTTGGGAGCAGCTCACAACTCCCAGCGTAGGGAAACCTCCCTGGCCTCATGACGCCCCCACCCCCTTCAGGAAGGGGCCGTCATGGACACAAACTCCAGCTTGAGGAAACATCTGATACTCGCCCTGACCTCACCTGCAGGAGATCTCGATTCAGCCTCTTCAGAGTGGGCCTGCCATGCTCTTGGCCCCAAAACTCATGCTAGCTTGTGTTTTCAGACTTCCTTCCTCACAATCCTGGCCACACCCCTCCAGTTTGGCAATTCTGGAGACACAATGCAGCACTCTGCCTGCCCTCCAGAAGAAAAATGTTGCCCTATAGGGCTAACCGGAAACGCCAAATGAGTAACAACCTGCATGCCACTCGACCACACCCCAATTATACAGTCTAGCCTGTGCACTAAAGCCCTGTCTGACACAGCCTGAGGGCAGACCTCCAGTCCAACACCCAGACAGCTGGCCGTACACAGAGCATATCACACCCCCAATGGCTTTAGGCCATCATCTCTACCCAACCTCAGTTTTCACCTTCAGAACCTAGACCTTATCTCCACTCACTGCTCAGGAGTGAACGTGATGCAAGAATCAGAACTTCTCCTTCGCCTTGGCAAGAAACCTAGTGGTTGGCATGTTGTCCAATGTTCATTGTAGGAGAAAGCAGCATGGACTATGAGGCCCCACCTATCCCTGAGGGCCACAATGTGCACAAACACACATTGTGACCCTCAGCGTGAGCCCTATCCTCATGTAAAGACTCTTAGTCACTGGAACAACAGCCCACATATGGGGCTTGCCAAGCCCCTAGTCCCCCAATCTCAACCAGAGTTCGAGATGTCTAGTCACACCTACTCAGGGCTCTACTCTGGAATCCCTCTTTGGTGGGAGAACTGAGGTAAAAAAAATACATAAAGGACTCTTCCCATCCACAGAATGATCCCAACCACTTGGGATCAGGCCAAATCACCAGAGAAAGAATTGTCCATGGCCCTTGAGGACACTCCGACATTCCACGGCCACCGTTGACACAAAATCCAGAGACAAAAGCCTGAGCAAGCGCCACATACTCGCCCTTTGTTCATAGCCCGGAAAATTCTCACGGTCTGTAGATCGAGCCTTCATACATACATCCCCAAAACTAAGCTGAGTTTGTGTTTTCAGACTTCTGTCCCCACAGGCCTGGCCAACACACCATCCAAGCTGGGGCCCCTGGAGCCACACCTCAGGACTGTGGCTTCCCTCTCCAGGGGAATTCTGCTATTTCCATTGGCCACAACCCAATAGATTAGGAGAATCCGCCAAACTCCCCCAGGCCATCCGAATAATGTTGGCTGCCCAGGACACACAGGGATGATCTCTCACAAGTTAGGAAACTACCTCCACTCAGACCCAGAGACAGATATCCCCATAGAATAAGATTGAACTGGACAGGCACTTAGGCCCTAATCAGATCCATTGCTTTTGATTCCAGTCATCTCTCCTCAGAGGCCTGTTTCCCAATACCAGCATATGGGAGATTCCTTAGGCACTCATCAAAACAATTCTCTTCTCTACATAGGAAACATACTCTTTAGAGCTCCATCAAAACCTCCGGTTATGAACATCCCTCAAGGCCCCGGTTCAAGCACCCCATTCCAAGGTCTACATGGACACAAATGCACATTATGACCCATCCTCAACTCACCCATTTCAACACACCCGCCTCGGTTGCTCCCCTAGATCCAGCAGATCGAACTTGCCTTGGCACTATGAGACACCTGGAATGGGAGGCAGGCTGCCCAGGCATCCATCCTTAGAACCCTGCTCTGGATAACGTCCTTATGGGATGTCCTGGAGCCATCCAACAGGTCTCGACTGTCCCACAGAAGGAATCATTGCGGTTTGGAGCATCTCACAATTCCCATCGTGGGAAAACCTCCATGTCCTCGTGACACCCTCCCCTTCATGAAGGGGCTGTCATGGACAGAAACTTCGACCTAAGCCAACGTCTGATCCTAGCTCTGTCTTCAGGTATACAGGATCTCGAATCATCTCTGCAGAGGGTGCCTGCCGTCCCCTCACCCCGAAATCTAAGTCTGGCTTGTGTTCTCAGAATTTGTTTCTCACACTCCTGGCCCACAAGCCTTCCAGTTTGGGAATTCTGGAGCCACTATGTGGCACTGTGTCTTCCCTCCAGAAGAAAAACGTTGCCCTCTGGGGCTACCCAGTAACCACAAATGAGTACCATCCTGCACGAAACTCGACTGCACCCCAATGATACAGTCTAGCCTGGGCACTAATTCCCTGTCTGCCACAGCCTGAGCCTGCACCTCCCAACCCACACTCAACAGCTGGCCGAACACTGAGCACATCAGCCACACCATGGCCTTAGGTCTTCATCTCTTCCCAACCTCAGTTTTCAGGCTTCAGAACCTAGACCTTAAATCCAATCACAGTCCAGGAGTGAAAGTGTTGCAGAAATTAGAACTCCATCTTCCCCATGGCCAGAAAACTTGTGGTTGCCATATTGTGCAACGTTCCCTGTAGGAGAAACCAGCATGGTACATTAGGCCACGCCCTGACTTGAGGGGCTCCTTGGGCACAAAAACACATTGTGAAACTCAGTGTGAGACCATTCCTCAGGGAAGGCCTCTCAGTGTCTGGACCAAGAGCCCACATATGGGGCTTGCCATGTTCTTAGGTCCCAATGTTAACCAGAGGTCTGGTTGTCCAGTCGCCCCTCCCCAGGACTCTGCTCTGGAATCCCTCTTTTGGTGGTCCACCTTAGGTAAAAAAATAATAATAATAAAAAAATAAACAAAAAACAAGAAAGACCTCCTCCCTTCCCACAGAATGACCCCAAACTCTTGGGATCGGGTCAAATCCCCAGAAAGGGAGCCTCATCGATGGCCCATGAGGACACCCCGACATTCCATGGCAATCGGTGACACATTTCCAGAAAAAAAAAAAAAAAAAAAAGCATGAGCCAGCACCTCACATTCGCCCTTTGTTCATATCCCGAAGAGTTCTCCTCACGGTCTATAGATCGGGCCGGCCATACCTACATCCCCCAACCTAAGTGGAGTTTGTGTTTTCAGACTTTTGTCCAAATAGCCCTGGACCACACACGCTCCACACTTGGGTCCCTGGAGCCACACCTCAGGACTGTGCTTCCCTTTCAAGGGAATTCTTCCCATTCCATTGGCCACAACCTTGCAAATGAGGAAAAACCTCCAAAGTCACCGAGGCCATCCCATTAGTGCAGGCCGCCCAGGACAAACAGGGGTGATCTCAAACCAGCTGAGCAACTACCTCCACTCAGACCACAGTTGTCCCCAGAGAAGAATATTGAACCGGACAGGCCCCTAGGCCCTAATCAGATCCATTGCTTTGGTTTTTAGGCATCTCTCCTCAGAGGCCTCGTCTCCAATACCAGCATATGGTGGTTTCCTGAGGCACCAATAAGAACAAATCTCGTCTCCCCATGGAAAACTTGCTCATTGGAGCTTTGTCATAACCTCTGGTTAGGAGAATCCTTCAGGGCCCTGGTGCCACTGCCCCATACCAAGGTCTCCATGGACTCAAACCAACCTTAAGACCATCCTCAGGAAAGTCCATTTCAACTCAGCCCCCTCTGTTGCTACCCCAAGCCAGCAGATCAAACGTTTCTTGTTGCTAGGAGACAATTGGATTGTGAGGCTGACTGCCCAGGCATCCATACTTAGAACCCTGTTCTGGAAAAATACCTTATAAGACGTCCTGGAGCCATCCAACAAATCTTAATTGTCCCACAGAAGGAATCCTTGCGGTTTGGAGCATCTCACAACTCCAATAGTGGGAAAACCCCCATGGGCTCATAATGTCCCCCCTTCATGAAGGGGCCAACATGGACAGAAACTCAAACCTGAGCCAAAGTCTGATCCTCGACCTGACTTCAGACACATGAGATCTCAATTCAGCTCTGCAGAGTGTGGCTGCCATGTCCTTGCCCCGAAACCTAAGCCTAGCTTGTGTTCTCAGACTTCCGTCCTCACTCTCCTGGCCCACAAGCCCTCCAGTTTGGGAATTCCGAAGCCACAATGCAGCACTCTGCCTGCCCTCCAGAAGAAAAACTTTGCCCTATGCTTCTAATAAGAAACCCCAAATGATTTTCTAATGCATGCCACTCGATTGTAAAGCAATTATACAGCCCACCCTGTATTCTAATGCCCTGTCTGGCACAGCCTGAGACAAGACATCCCAAACGACACCCAGACAGCTGGCCCCAACCTGGACACATAGGACCCGCTATGGCTGTAGGTCGTCATCTCTTCCCAACCTCGGTTTTCAGGCTTCAGAACCTAGACCTTATCTCCAATCACTGCCCAGGGTGAACGTGATGCAGAAATTAGAATTCCTCCTTCCCCATGGCCAGAAACCTTGTGGTTGGCATGTTGTCCAACGTTCAATGTGGGAAAACCTGCATTGTCCGAAAGGCCACGCCAGTGCTTGAGGGCCGCCTAGGGCACAGACATGCATTGTGACCTGCAGCATGAGTCCCGTATTAAAGTAACGCCTCTCAGTGGCTGGACCAAGATCCTGCATATGGGGCTTGTCATATCCATAGGCCCCCAGGCTTAACCCGAGGGCGAGTATTCCAGTTGTCAGTACCCACTGCTATGCTCTAGAATCCCTCTACTGGGGGGACATATGAGGCAAAAAACAGGACACTTCCCTTCCCACAGAATGACCCCAAACACTTGGGGGCTGGACAAACTACCAGAGAGGGAGACTTCTATGACCCATGAGGCAACTCCTACATTAAACGGCCATTGTGGACAAAACATCCAGAGACAAAAGCCTGAGCGACTGCCTCCCTCTCACCCTTCTTTCATATCCAGAGGAGCTCCCCTCATGGACTGTAGATCAGGCCTGCCGTAACCTCGGCCCCAAACCTGAGCTGAGTTAGGGTTTTTGGATGTCTGTCTGCACAGCCATGGCCCACACAGCCTCCAGGCTGGGGTCTCTGGAGCCACACCACAGAACTGTGCCTGCTCTCTCCTAAGAAACTGCCCATTCCATTGGCCACAACTCTACAAAATAGTAGAAACCTCAAGGTCCCCAAGGACATCCCACTACCGCAAGCCGCACTGGACAAATAGGGGCATTATGACACAAGCTGAGCAACTACTACCTCCATGCAGACACACAGACAGATATCCGCAGAGACAGAAGATTGAACCAGACAGGCCCCTAGGCCCTATTATGAACTCTTGCTTTGGTGTCCAGGTATCACTCCTCAGAGGCCTGGGTTCGAAGACCAGCATACGGGGCTTTCCTGAGGCACCAGACAAAAGACCTCTCATCTCCACATGGGAAGCTTCCTTGTTGGAGTTGTGTCAAGCCCTTCGGGTTGGAGAATCCTGCAGAGTCCCTTAGCTACTGCCACATTCCAAGGTCTCCATGGCCACCAAGCCACATTATGACTCATCCTCAGGAGAGTCCATTTAAACTCAGCCTTCTGGGTAGCTCACCCAAGAGCCCGCAGATTGAGCGTGCCTTGTCTCCACCAGGCAATGGGAAGGTGAGTTGGCGTTTCTCGGCATCCATGCTTAGGCCCCTGCTCTCGAGTCTTTCTGTATGGGGCATCCTGGAACCATACAATAGTACTCGACTGTCCTGAAGAAGGAAACTTTGAAGTTGGGAGCAGCTCACAACTCCCAGCGTAGGGAAACCTCCCTGGCCTCATGACGCCCCCACCCCCTTCAGGAAGGGGCCGTCATGGACACAAACTCCAGCTTGAGGCAACATCTGATACTCGCCCTGACCTCACCTGCAGGAGATCTCGATTCAGCCTCTTCAGAGTGGGCCTGCCATGCTCTTGGCCCCAAAACTCATGCTAGCTTGTGTTTTCAGACTTCCTTCCTCACAATCCTGGCCACACCCCTCCAGTTTGGCAATTCTGGAGACACAATGCAGCACTCTGCCTGCCCTCCAGAAGAAAAATGTTGCCCTATAGGGCTAACCGGAAACGCCAAATGAGTAACAACCTGCATGCCACTCGACCACACCCCAATTATACAGTCTAGCCTGTGCACTAAAGCCCTGTCTGACACAGCCTGAGGGCAGACCTCCAGTCCAACACCCAGACAGCTGGCCGTACACAGAGCATATCACACCCACAATGGCTTTAGGCCATCATCTCTACCCAACCTCAGTTTTCACCTTCAGAACCTAGACCTTATCTCCACTCACTGCTCAGGAGTGAACGTGATGCAAGAATCAGAACTTCTCCTTCGCCTTGGCAAGAAACCTAGTGGTTGGCATGTTGTCCAATGTTCATTGTAGGAGAAAGCAGCATGGACTATGAGGCCCCACCTATCCCTGAGGGCCACAATGTGCACAAACACACATTGTGACCCTCAGCGTGAGCCCTATCCTCATGTAAAGACTCTTAGTCACTGGAACAACAGCCCACATATGGGGCTTGCCAAGCCCCTAGTCCCCCAATCTCAACCAGAGTTCGAGATGTCTAGTCACACCTACTCAGGGCTCTACTCTGGAATCCCTCTTTGGTGGGAGAACTGAGGTAAAAAAAAATACATAAAGGACTCTTCCCATCCACAGAATGATCCCAACCACTTGGGATCAGGCCAAATCACCAGAGAAAGAATTGTCCATGGCCCTTGAGGACACTCCGACATTCCACGGCCACCGTTGACACAAAATCCAGAGACAAAAGCCTGAGCAAGCGCCACATACTCGCCCTTTGTTCATAGCCCGGAAAATTCTCACGGTCTGTAGATCGAGCCTTCATACATACATCCCCAAAACTAAGCTGAGTTTGTGTTTTCAGACTTCTGTCACCACAGGCCTGGCCAACACACCATCCAAGCTGGGGCCCCTGGAGCCACACCTCAGGACTGTGGCTTCCCTCTCCAGGGGAATTCTGCTATTTCCATTGGCCACAACCCAATAGATTAGGAGAATCCGCCAAACTCCCCCAGGCCATCCGAATAATGTTGGCTGCCCAGGACACACAGGGATGATCTCTCACAAGTTAGGAAACTACCTCCACTCAGACCCAGAGACAGATATCCCCATAGAATAAGATTGAACTGGACAGGCACTTAGGCCCTAATCAGATCCATTGCTTTTGATTCCAGTCATCTCTCCTCAGAGGCCTGTTTCCCAATACCAGCATATGGGAGATTCCTTAGGCACTCATCAAAACAATTCTCTTCTCTACATAGGAAACATACTCTTTAGAGCTCCATCAAAACCTCCGGTTATGAACATCCCTCAAGGCCCCGGTTCAAGCACCCCATTCCAAGGTCTACATGGACACAAATGCACATTATGACCCATCCTCAACTCACCCATTTCAACACACCCGCCTCGGTTGCTCCCCTAGATCCAGCAGATCGAACTTGCCTTGGCACTATGAGACACCTGGAATGGGAGGCAGGCTGCCCAGGCATCCATCCTTAGAACCCTGCTCTGGATAACGTCCTTATGGGATGTCCTGGAGCCATCCAACAGGTCTCGACTGTCCCACAGAAGGAATCATTGCGGTTTGGAGCATCTCACAATTCCCATCGTGGGAAAACCTCCATGTCCTCGTGACACCCTCCCCTTCATGAAGGGGCTGTCATGGACAGAAACTTCGACCTAAGCCAACGTCTGATCCTAGCTCTGTCTTCAGGTATACAGGATCTCGAATCATCTCTGCAGAGGGTGCCTGCCGTCCCCTCACCCCGAAATCTAAGTCTGGCTTGTGTTCTCAGAATTTGTTTCTCACACTCCTGGCCCACAAGCCTTCCAGTTTGGGAATTCTGGAGCCACTATGTGGCACTGTGTCTTCCCTCCAGAAGAAAAACGTTGCCCTCTGGGGCTACCCAGTAACCACAAATGAGTACCATCCTGCACGAAACTCGACTGCACCCCAATGATACAGTCTAGCCTAGGCACTAATTCCCTGTCTGCCACAGCCTGAGCTGCACCTCCCAACCCACACTCAACAGCTGGCCGAACACTGAGCACATCAGCCACACCATGGCCTTAGGTCTTCATCTCTTCCCAACCTCAGTTTTCAGGCTTCAGAACCTAGACCTTAAATCCAATCACAGTCCAGGAGTGAAAGTGTTGCAGAAATTAGAACTCCATCTTCCCCATGGCCAGAAAACTTGTGGTTGCCATATTGTGCAACGTTCCCTGTAGGAGAAACCAGCATGGTACATTAGGCCACGCCCTGACTTGAGGGGCTCCTTGGGCACAAAAACACATTGTGAAACTCAGTGTGAGACCATTCCTCAGGGAAGGCCTCTCAGTGTCTGGACCAAGAGCCCACATATGGGGCTTGCCATGTTCTTAGGTCCCAATGTTAACCAGAGGTCTGGTTGTCCAGTCGCCCCTCCCCAGGACTCTGCTCTGGAATCCCTCTTTTGGTGGTCCACCTTAGGTAAAAAAATAATAATAATAAAAAAATAAACAAAAAACAAGAAAGACCTCCTCCCTTCCCACAGAATGACCCCAAACTCTTGGGATCGGGTCAAATCCCCAGAAAGGGAGCCTCATCGATGGCCCATGAGGACACCCCGACATTCCATGGCAATCGGTGACACATTTCCAGGAAAAAAAAAAAAAAAAAAAAAAGCATGAGCCAGCACCTCACATTCGCCCTTTGTTCATATCCCGAAGAGTTCTCCTCACGGTCTATAGATCGGGCCGGCCATACCTACATCCCCCAACCTAAGTGGAGTTTGTGTTTTCAGACTTTTGTCCAAATAGCCCTGGACCACACACGCTCCACACTTGGGTCCCTGGAGCCACACCTCAGGACTGTGCTTCCCTTTCAAGGGAATTCTTCCCATTCCATTGGCCACAACCTTGCAAATGAGGAAAAACCTCCAAAGTCACCGAGGCCATCCCATTAGTGTAGGCCGCCCAGGACAAACAGGGGTGATCTCAAACCAGCTGAGCAACTACCTCCACTCAGACCACAGTTGTCCCCAGAGAAGAATATTGAACCGGACAGGCCCCTAGGCCCTAATCAGATCCATTGCTTTGGTTTTTAGGCATCTCTCCTCAGAGGCCTCGTCTCCAATACCAGCATATGGTGGTTTCCTGAGGCACCAATAAGAACAAATCTCGTCTCCCCATGGAAAACTTGCTCATTGGAGCTTTGTCATAACCTCTGGTTAGGAGAATCCTTCAGGGCCCTGGTGCCACTGCCCCATACCAAGGTCTCCATGGACTCAAACCAACATTAAGACCATCCTCAGGAAAGTCCATTTCAACTCAGCCCCCTCTGTTGCTACCCCAAGCCAGCAGATCAAACGTTTCTTGTTGCTAGGAGACAATTGGATTGTGAGGCTGACTGCCCAGGCATCCATACTTAGAACCCTGTTCTGGAAAAATACCTTATAAGACGTCCTGGAGCCATCCAACAAATCTTAATTGTCCCACAGAAGGAATCCTTGCGGTTTGGAGCATCTCACAACTCCAATAGTGGGAAAACCCCCATGGGCTCATAATGTCCCCCCTTCATGAAGGGGCCAACATGGACAGAAACTCAAACCTGAGCCAAAGTCTGATCCTCGACCTGACTTCAGACACATGAGATCTCAATTCAGCTCTGCAGAGTGTGGCTGCCATGTCCTTGCCCCGAAACCTAAGCCTAGCTTGTGTTCTCAGACTTCCGTCCTCACTCTCCTGGCCCACAAGCCCTCCAGTTTGGGAATTCCGAAGCCACAATGCAGCACTCTGCCTGCCCTCCAGAAGAAAAACTTTGCCCTATGCTTCTAATAAGAAACCCCAAATGATTTTCTAATGCATGCCACTCGATTGTAAAGCAATTATACAGCCCACCCTGTATTCTAATGCCCTGTCTGGCACAGCCTGAGACAAGACATCCCAAACGACACCCAGACAGCTGGCCCCAACCTGGACACATAGGACCCGCTATGGCTGTAGGTCGTCATCTCTTCCCAACCTCGGTTTTCAGGCTTCAGAACCTAGACCTTATCTCCAATCACTGCCCAGGGTGAACGTGATGCAGAAATTAGAATTCCTCCTTCCCCATGGCCAGAAACCTTGTGGTTGGCATGTTGTCCAACGTTCAATGTGGGAAAACCTGCATTGTCCGAAAGGCCACGCCAGTGCTTGAGGGCCGCCTAGGGCACAGACATGCATTGTGACCTGCAGCGTGAGTCCCGTATTAAAGTAACGCCTCTCAGGGGCTGGACCAAGATCCTGCATATGGGGCTTGTCATATCCATAGGCCCCCAGGCTTAACCCGAGGGCGAGTATTCCAGTTGTCAGTACCCACTGCTATGCTCTAGAATCCCTCTACTGGGGGGACATATGAGGCAAAAAACAGGACACTTCCCTTCCCACAGAATGACCCCAAACACTTGGGGGCTGGACAAACTACCAGAGAGGGAGACTTCTACGACCCATGAGGCAACTCCTACATTAAACGGCCATTGTGGACAAAACATCCAGAGACAAAAGCCTGAGCGACTGCCTCCCTCTCACCCTTCTTTCATATCCAGAGGAGCTCCCCTCATGGACTGTAGATCAGGCCTGCCGTAACCTCGGCCCCAAACCTGAGCTGAGTTAGGGTTTTTGGATGTCTGTCTGCACAGCCATGGCCCACACAGCCTCCAGGCTGGGGTCTCTGGAGCCACACCACAGAACTGTGCCTGCTCTCTCCTAAGAAACTGCCCATTCCATTGGCCACAACTCTACAAAATAGTAGAAACCTCAAGGTCCCCAAGGACATCCCACTACCGCAAGCCGCACTGGACAAATAGGGGCATTATGACACAAGCTGAGCAACTACTACCTCCATGCAGACACACAGACAGATATCCGCAGAGACAGAAGATTGAACCAGACAGGCCCCTAGGCCCTATTATGAACTCTTGCTTTGGTGTCCAGGTATCACTCCTCAGAGGCCTGGGTTCGAAGACCAGCATACGGGGCTTTCCTGAGGCACCAGACAAAAGACCTCTCATCTCCACATGGGAAGCTTCCTTGTTGGAGTTGTGTCAAGCCCTTCGGGTTGGAGAATCCTGCAGAGTCCCTTAGCTACTGCCACATTCCAAGGTCTCCATGGCCACCAAGCCACATTATGACTCATCCTCAGGAGAGTCCATTTAAACTCAGCCTTCTGGGTAGCTCACCCAAGAGCCCGCAGATTGAGCGTGCCTTGTCTCCACCAGGCAATGGGAAGGTGAGTTGGCGTTTCTCGGCATCCATGCTTAGGCCCCTGCTCTCGAGTCTTTCTGTATGGGGCATCCTGGAACCATACAATAGTACTCGACTGTCCTGAAGAAGGAAACTTTGAAGTTGGGAGCAGCTCACAACTCCCAGCGTAGGGAAACCTCCCTGGCCTCATGACGCCCCCACCCCCTTCAGGAAGGGGCCGTCATGGACACAAACTCCAGCTTGAGGAAACATCTGATACTCGCCCTGACCTCACCTGCAGGAGATCTCGATTCAGCCTCTTCAGAGTGGGCCTGCCATGCTCTTGGCCCCAAAACTCATGCTAGCTTGTGTTTTCAGACTTCCTTCCTCACAATCCTGGCCACACCCCTCCAGTTTGGCAATTCTGGAGACACAATGCAGCACTCTGCCTGCCCTCCAGAAGAAAAATGTTGCCCTATAGGGCTAACCGGAAACGCCAAATGAGTAACAACCTGCATGCCACTCGACCACACCCCAATTATACAGTCTAGCCTGTGCACTAAAGCCCTGTCTGACACAGCCTGAGGGCAGACCTCCAGTCCAACACCCAGACAGCTGGCCGTACACAGAGCATATCACACCCACAATGGCTTTAGGCCATCATCTCTACCCAACCTCAGTTTTCACCTTCAGAACCTAGACCTTATCTCCACTCACTGCTCAGGAGTGAACGTGATGCAAGAATCAGAACTTCTCCTTCGCCTTGGCAAGAAACCTAGTGGTTGGCATGTTGTCCAATGTTCATTGTAGGAGAAAGCAGCATGGACTATGAGGCCCCACCTATCCCTGAGGGCCACAATGTGCACAAACACACATTGTGACCCTCAGCGTGAGCCCTATCCTCATGTAAAGCCTCTTAGTCACTGGAACAACAGCCCACATATGGGGCTTGCCAAGCCCCTAGTCCCCCAATCTCAACCAGAGTTCGAGATGTCTAGTCACACCTACTCAGGGCTCTACTCTGGAATCCCTCTTTGGTGGGAGAACTGAGGTAAAAAAAAATACATAAAGGACTCTTCCCATCCACAGAATGATCCCAACCACTTGGGATCAGGCCAAATCACCAGAGAAAGAATTGTCCATGGCCCTTGAGGACACTCCGACATTCCACGGCCACCGTTGACACAAAATCCAGAGACAAAAGCCTGAGCAAGCGCCACATACTCGCCCTTTGTTCATAGCCCGGAAAATTCTCACGGTCTGTAGATCGAGCCTTCATACATACATCCCCAAAACTAAGCTGAGTTTGTGTTTTCAGACTTCTGTCCCCACAGGCCTGGCCAACACACCATCCAAGCTGGGGCCCCTGGAGCCACACCTCAGGACTGTGGCTTCCCTCTCCAGGGGAATTCTGCTATTTCCATTGGCCACAACCCAATAGATTAGGAGAATCCGCCAAACTCCCCCAGGCCATCCGAATAATGTTGGCTGCCCAGGACACACAGGGATGATCTCTCACAAGTTAGGAAACTACCTCCACTCAGACCCAGAGACAGATATCCCCATAGAATAAGATTGAACTGGACAGGCACTTAGGCCCTAATCAGATCCATTGCTTTTGATTCCAGTCATCTCTCCTCAGAGGCCTGTTTTCCAATACCAGCATATGGGAGATTCCTTAGGCACTCATCAAAACAATTCTCTTCTCTACATAGGAAACATACTCTTTAGAGCTCCATCAAAACCTCCGGTTATGAACATCCCTCAAGGCCCCGGTTCAAGCACCCCATTCCAAGGTCTACATGGACACAAATGCACATTATGACCCATCCTCAACTCACCCATTTCAACACACCCGCCTCAGTTGCTCCCCTAGATCCAGCAGATCGAACTTGCCTTGGCGCTATGAGACACCTGGAATGGGAGGCAGGCTGCCCAGGCATCCATCCTTAGAACCCTGCTCTGGATAACGTCCTTATGGGATGTCCTGGAGCCATCCAACAGGTCTCGACTGTCCCACAGAAGGAATCATTGCGGTTTGGAGCATCTCACAATTCCCATCGTGGGAAAACCTCCATGTCCTCGTGACACCCTCCCCTTCATGAAGGGGCTGTCATGGACAGAAACTTCGACCTAAGCCAACGTCTGATCCTAGCTCTGTCTTCAGGTATACAGGATCTCGAATCATCTCTGCAGAGGGTGCCTGCCGTCCCCTCACCCCGAAATCTAAGTCTGGCTTGTGTTCTCAGAATTTTTTCATCACACTCCTGGCCCACAAGCCTTCCAGTTTGGGAATTCTGGAGCCACTATGTGGCACTGTGTCTTCCCTCCAGAAGAAAAACGTTGCCCTCTGGGGCTACCCAGTAACCACAAATGAGTACCATCCTGCACGAAACTCGACTGCACCCCAATGATACAGTCTAGCCTGGGCACTAATTCCCTGTCTGCCACAGCCTGAGCCTGCACCTCCCAACCCACACTCAACAGCTGGCCGAACACTGAGCACATCAGCCACACCATGGCCTTAGGTCTTCATCTCTTCCCAACCTCAGTTTTCAGGCTTCAGAACCTAGACCTTAAATCCAATCACAGTCCAGGAGTGAAAGTGTTGCAGAAATTAGAACTCCATCTTCCCCATGGCCAGAAAACTTGTGGTTGCCATATTGTGCAACGTTCCCTGTAGGAGAAACCAGCATGGTACATTAGGCCACGCCCTGACTTGAGGGGCTCCTTGGGCACAAAAACACATTGTGAAACTCAGTGTGAGACCATTCCTCAGGGAAGGCCTCTCAGTGTCTGGACCAAGAGCCCACATATGGGGCTTGCCATGTTCTTAGGTCCCAATGTTAACCAGAGATCTGGTTGTCCAGTCGCCCCTCCCCAGGATGTGCTCTGGAATCCCTCTTTTGGTGGTCCACCTTAGGTAAAAAAAATAATAATAATAAAAAAATAAACAAAGAAACAAGAAAGGCCTCCTCCCTTCCCACAGAATGACCCCAAACTCTTGGGATCGGGTCAAATTCCCAGAAAGGGAGCCTCATCGATGGCCCATGAGGACACCCCGAAATTCCATGGCAATCGGTGACACATTTCCAGAAAAAAAAAAAAAAAAAAAAAAAAGCATGAGCCAGCACCTCACATTCGCTCTTTGTTCATATCCCGAAGAGTTCTCCTCACGGTCTATAGATCGGGCCGGCCATACCTACATCCCCCAACCTAAGTGGAGTTTGTGTTTTCAGACTTTTGTCCAAATAGCCCTGGACCACACACGCTCCACACTTGGGTCCCTGGAGCCACACCTCAGGACTGTGCTTCCCTTTCAAGGGAATTCTTCCCATTCCATTGGCCACAACCTTGCAAATGAGGAAAAACCTCCAAAGTCACCGAGGCCATCCCATTAGTGTAGGCCGCCCAGGACAAACAGGGGTGATCTCAAACCAGCTGAGCAACTACCTCCACTCAGACAACAGATGTCCCCAGAGAAGAATATTGAACCGGACAGGCCCCTAGGCCCTAATCAGATCCATTGCTTTGGTTTTTAGGCATCTCTCCTCAGAGGCCTCGTTTCCAATACCAGCATATGGTGGTTTCCTGAGGCACCAATAAGAACAAATCTCGTCTCCCCATGGAAAACTTGCTCATTGGAGCTTTGTCATAACCTCTGGTTAGGAGAATCCTTCAGGGCCCTGGTGCCACTGCCCCATACCAAGGTCTCCATGGACTCAAACCAACATTAAGACCATCCTCAGGAAAGTCCATTTCAACTCAGCCCCCTCTGTTGCTACCCCAAGCCAGCAGATCAAACGTTTCTTGTTGCTAGGAGACCATTGGATTGTGAGGCTGACTGCCCAGGCATCCATACTTAGAACCCTGTTCTGGAAAAATACCTTATAAGACGTCCTGGAGCCATCCAACAAATCTTAATTGTCCCACAGAAGGAATCCTTGCGGTTTGGAGCATCTCACAACTCCAATAGTGGGAAAACCCCCATGGGCTCATAATGTCCCCCCTTCATGAAGGGGCCAACATGGACAGAAACTCAAACCTGAGCCAAAGTCTGATCCTCGACCTGACTTCAGACACATGAGATCTCAATTCAGCTCTGCAGAGTGTGGCTGCCATGTCCTTGCCCCGAAACCTAAGCCTAGCTTGTGTTCTCAGACTTCCGTCCTCACTCTCCTGGCCCACAAGCCCTCCAGTTTGGGAATTCCGAAGCCACAATGCAGCACTCTGCCTGCCCTCCAGAAGAAAAACTTTGCCCTATGCTTCTAATAAGAAACCCCAAATGATTTTCTAATGCATGCCACTCGATTGTAAAGCAATTATACAGCCCACCCTGTATTCTAATGCCCTGTCTGGCACAGCCTGAGACAAGACATCCCAAACGACACCCAGACAGCTGGCCCCAACCTGGACACATAGGACCCGCTATGGCTGTAGGTCGTCATCTCTTCCCAACCTCGGTTTTCAGGCTTCAGAACCTAGACCTTATCTCCAATCACTGCCCAGGGTGAACGTGATGCAGAAATTAGAATTCCTCCTTCCCCATGGCCAGAAACCTTGTGGTTGGCATGTTGTCCAACGTTCAATGTGGGAAAACCTGCATTGTCCGAAAGGCCACGCCAGTGCTTGAGGGCCGCCTAGGGCACAGACATGCATTGTGACCTGCAGCGTGAGTCCCGTATTAAAGTAACGCCTCTCAGGGGCTGGACCAAGATCCTGCATATGGGGCTTGTCATATCCATAGGCCCCCAGGCTTAACCCGAGGGCGAGTATTCCAGTTGTCAGTACCCACTGCTATGCTCTAGAATCCCTCTACTGGGGGGACATATGAGGCAAAAAACAGGACACTTCCCTTCCCACAGAATGACCCCAAACACTTGGGGGCTGGACAAACTACCAGAGAGGGAGACTTCTACGACCCATGAGGCAACTCCTACATTAAACGGCCATTGTGGACAAAACATCCAGAGACAAAAGCCTGAGCGACTGCCTCCCTCTCACCCTTCTTTCATATCCAGAGGAGCTCCCCTCATGGACTGTAGATCAGGCCTGCCGTAACCTCGGCCCCAAACCTGAGCTGAGTTAGGGTTTTTGGATGTCTGTCTGCACAGCCATGGCCCACACAGCCTCCAGGCTGGGGTCTCTGGAGCCACACCACAGAACTGTGCCTGCTCTCTCCTAAGAAACTGCCCATTCCATTGGCCACAACTCTACAAAATAGTAGAAACCTCAAGGTCCCCAAGGACATCCCACTACCGCAAGCCGCACTGGACAAATAGGGGCATTATGACACAAGCTGAGCAACTACTACCTCCATGCAGACACACAGACAGATATCCGCAGAGACAGAAGATTGAACCAGACAGGCCCCTAGGCCCTATTATGAACTCTTGCTTTGGTGTCCAGGTATCACTCCTCAGAGGCCTGGGTTCGAAGACCAGCATACGGGGCTTTCCTGAGGCACCAGACAAAAGACCTCTCATCTCCACATGGGAAGCTTCCTTGTTGGAGTTGTGTCAAGCCCTTCGGGTTGGAGAATCCTGCAGAGTCCCTTAGCTACTGCCACATTCCAAGGTCTCCATGGCCACCAACCCACATTATGACTCATCCTCAGGAGAGTCCATTTAAACTCAGCCTTCTGGGTAGCTCACCCAAGAGCCCGCAGATTGAGCGTGCCTTGTCTCCACCAGGCAATGGGAAGGTGAGTTGGCGTTTCTCGGCATCCATGCTTAGGCCCCTGCTCTCGAGTCTTTCTGTATGGGGCATCCTGGAACCATACAATAGTACTCGACTGTCCTGAAGAAGGAAACTTTGAAGTTGGGAGCAGCTCACAACTCCCAGCGTAGGGAAACCTCCCTGGCCTCATGACGCCCCCACCCCCTTCAGGAAGGGGCCGTCATGGACACAAACTCCAGCTTGAGGCAACATCTGATACTCGCCCTGACCTCACCTGCAGGAGATCTCGATTCAGCCTCTTCAGAGTGGGCCTGCCATGCTCTTGGCCCCAAAACTCATGCTAGCTTGTGTTTTCAGACTTCCTTCCTCACAATCCTGGCCACACCCCTCCAGTTTGGCAATTCTGGAGACACAATGCAGCACTCTGCCTGCCCTCCAGAAGAAAAATGTTGCCCTATAGGGCTAACCGGAAACGCCAAATGAGTAACAACCTGCATGCCACTCGACCACACCCCAATTATACAGTCTAGCCTGTGCACTAAAGCCCTGTCTGACACAGCCTGAGGGCAGACCTCCAGTCCAACACCCAGACAGCTGGCCGTACACAGAGCATATCACACCCACAATGGCTTTAGGCCATCATCTCTACCCAACCTCAGTTTTCACCTTCAGAACCTAGACCTTATCTCCACTCACTGCTCAGGAGTGAACGTGATGCAAGAATCAGAACTTCTCCTTCGCCTTGGCAAGAAACCTAGTGGTTGGCATGTTGTCCAATGTTCATTGTAGGAGAAAGCAGCATGGACTATGAGGCCCCACCTATCCCTGAGGGCCACAATGTGCACAAACACACATTGTGACCCTCAGCGTGAGCCCTATCCTCATGTAAAGCCTCTTAGTCACTGGAACAACAGCCCACATATGGGGCTTGCCAAGCCCCTAGTCCCCCAATCTCAACCAGAGTTCGAGATGTCTAGTCACACCTACTCAGGGCTCTACTCTGGAATCCCTCTTTGGTGGGAGAACTGAGGTAAAAAAAATACATAAAGGACTCTTCCCATCCACAGAATGATCCCAACCACTTGGGATCAGGCCAAATCACCAGAGAAAGAATTGTCCATGGCCCTTGAGGACACTCCGACATTCCACGGCCACCGTTGACACAAAATCCAGAGACAAAAGCCTGAGCAAGCGCCACATACTCGCCCTTTGTTCATAGCCCGGAAAATTCTCACGGTCTGTAGATCGAGCCTTCATACATACATCCCCAAAACTAAGCTGAGTTTGTGTTTTCAGACTTCTGTCCCCACAGGCCTGGCCAACACACCATCCAAGCTGGGGCCCCTGGAGCCACACCTCAGGACTGTGGCTTCCCTCTCCAGGGGAATTCTGCTATTTCCATTGGCCACAACCCAATAGATTAGGAGAATCCGCCAAACTCCCCCAGGCCATCCGAATAATGTTGGCTGCCCAGGACACACAGGGATGATCTCTCACAAGTTAGGAAACTACCTCCACTCAGACCCAGAGACAGATATCCCCATAGAATAAGATTGAACTGGACAGGCACTTAGGCCCTAATCAGATCCATTGCTTTTGATTCCAGTCATCTCTCCTCAGAGGCCTGTTTTCCAATACCAGCATATGGGAGATTCCTTAGGCACTCATCAAAACAATTCTCTTCTCTACATAGGAAACATACTCTTTAGAGCTCCATCAAAACCTCCGGTTATGAACATCCCTCAAGGCCCCGGTTCAAGCACCCCATTCCAAGGTCTACATGGACACAAATGCACATTATGACCCATCCTCAACTCACCCATTTCAACACACCCGCCTCGGTTGCTCCCCTAGATCCAGCAGATCGAACTTGCCTTGGCGCTATGAGACACCTGGAATGGGAGGCAGGCTGCGCAGGCATCCATCCTTAGAACCCTGCTCTGGATAACGTCCTTATGGGATGTCCTGGAGCCATCCAACAGGTCTCGACTGTCCCACAGAAGGAATCATTGCGGTTTGGAGCATCTCACAATTCCCATCGTGGGAAAACCTCCATGTCCTCGTGACACCCTCCCCTTCATGAAGGGGCTGTCATGGACAGAAAGTTCGACCTAAGCCAACGTCTGATCCTAGCTCTGTCTTCAGGTATACAGGATCTCGAATCATCTCTGCAGAGGGTGCCTGCCGTCCCCTCACCCCGAAATCTAAGTCTGGCTTGTGTTCTCAGAATTTTTTCATCACACTCCTGGCCCACAAGCCTTCCAGTTTGGGAATTCTGGAGCCACTATGTGGCACTGTGTCTTCCCTCCAGAAGAAAAACGTTGCCCTCTGGGGCTACCCAGTAACCACAAATGAGTACCATCCTGCACGAAACTCGACTGCACCCCAATGATACAGTCTAGCCTGGGCACTAATTCCCTGTCTGCCACAGCCTGAGCCTGCACCTCCCAACCCACACTCAACAGCTGGCCGAACACTGAGCACATCAGCCACACCATGGCCTTAGGTCTTCATCTCTTCCCAACCTCAGTTTTCAGGCTTCAGAACCTAGACCTTAAATCCAATCACAGTCCAGGAGTGAAAGTGTTGCAGAAATTAGAACTCCATCTTCCCCATGGCCAGAAAACTTGTGGTTGCCATATTGTGCAACGTTCCCTGTAGGAGAAACCAGCATGGTACATTAGGCCACGCCCTGACTTGAGGGGCTCCTTGGGCACAAAAACACATTGTGAAACTCAGTGTGAGACCATTCCTCAGGGAAGGCCTCTCAGTGTCTGGACCAAGAGCCCACATATGGGGCTTGCCATGTTCTTAGGTCCCAATGTTAACCAGAGGTCTGGTTGTCCAGTCGCCCCTCCCCAGGACTCTGCTCTGGAATCCCTCTTTTGGTGGTCCACCTTAGGTAAAAAAAATAATAATAATAAAAAAATAAACAAAAAAACAAGAAAGGCTTCCTCCCTTCCCACAGAATGACCCCAAACTCTTGGGATCGGGTCAAATCCCCAGAAAGGGAGCCTCATCGATGGCCCATGAGGACACCCCGACATTCCATGGCAATCGGTGACACATTTCCAGAAAAAAAAAAAAAAAAAGCATGAGCCAGCACCTCACATTCGCTCTTTGTTCATATCCCGAAGAGTTCTCCTCACGGTCTATAGATCGGGCCGGCCATACCTACATCCCCCAACCTAAGTGGAGTTTGTGTTTTCAGACTTTTGTCCAAATAGCCCTGGACCACACACGCTCCACACTTGGGTCCCTGGAGCCACACCTCAGGACTGTGCTTCCCTTTCAAGGGAATTCTTCCCATTCCATTGGCCACAACCTTGCAAATGAGGAAAAACCTCCAAAGTCACCGAGGCCATCCCATTAGTGTAGGCCGCCCAGGACAAACAGGGGTGATCTCAAACCAGCTGAGCAACTACCTCCACTCAGACAACAGATGTCCCCAGAGAAGAATATTGAACCGGACAGGCCCCTAGGCCCTAATCAGATCCATTGCTTTGGTTTTTAGGCATCTCTCCTCAGAGGCCTCGTTTCCAATACCAGCATATGGTGGTTTCCTGAGGCACCAATAAGAACAAATCTCGTCTCCCCATGGAAAACTTGCTCATTGGAGCTTTGTCATAACCTCTGGTTAGGAGAATCCTTCAGGGCCCTGGTGCCACTGCCCCATACCAAGGTCTCCATGGACTCAAACCAACATTAAGACCATCCTCAGGAAAGTCCATTTCAACTCAGCCCCCTCTGTTGCTACCCCAAGCCAGCAGATCAAACGTTTCTTGTTGCTAGGAGACAATTGGATTGTGAGGCTGACTGCCCAGGCATCCATACTTAGAACCCTGTTCTGGAAAAATACCTTATAAGACGTCCTGGAGCCATCCAACAAATCTTAATTGTCCCACAGAAGGAATCCTTGCGGTTTGGAGCATCTCACAACTCCAATAGTGGGAAAACCCCCATGGGCTCATAATGTCCCCCCTTCATGAAGGGGCCAACATGGACAGAAACTCAAACCTGAGCCAAAGTCTGATCCTCGACCTGACTTCAGACACATGAGATCTCAATTCAGCTCTGCAGAGTGTGGCTGCCATGTCCTTGCCCCGAAACCTAAGCCTAGCTTGTGTTCTCAGACTTCCGTCCTCACTCTCCTGGCCCACAAGCCCTCCAGTTTGGGAATTCCGAAGCCACAATGCAGCACTCTGCCTGCCCTCCAGAAGAAAAACTTTGCCCTATGCTTCTAATAAGAAACCCCAAATGATTTTCTAATGCATGCCACTCGATTGTAAAGCAATTATACAGCCCACCCTGTATTCTAATGCCCTGTCTGGCACAGCCTGAGACAAGACATCCCAAACGACACCCAGACAGCTGGCCCCAACCTGGACACATAGGACCCGCTATGGCTGTAGGTCGTCATCTCTTCCCAACCTCGGTTTTCAGGCTTCAGAACCTAGACCTTATCTCCAATCACTGCCCAGGGTGAACGTGATGCAGAAATTAGAATTCCTCCTTCCCCATGGCCAGAAACCTTGTGGTTGGCATGTTGTCCAACGTTCAATGTGGGAAAACCTGCATTGTCCGAAAGGCCACGCCAGTGCTTGAGGGCCGCCTAGGGCACAGACATGCATTGTGACTTGCAGCGTGAGTCCCGTATTAAAGTAACGCCTCTCAGGGGCTGGACCAAGATCCTGCATATGGGGCTTGTCATATCCATAGGCCCCCAGGCTTAACCCGAGGGCGAGTATTCCAGTTGTCAGTACCCACTGCTATGCTCTAGAATCCCTCTACTGGGGGGACATATGAGGCAAAAAACAGGACACTTCCCTTCCCACAGAATGACCCCAAACACTTGGGGGCTGGACAAACTACCAGAGAGGGAGACTTCTACGACCCATGAGGCAACTCCTACATTAAACGGCCATTGTGGACAAAACATCCAGAGACAAAAGCCTGAGCGACTGCCTCCCTCTCACCCTTCTTTCATATCCAGAGGAGCTCCCCTCATGGACTGTAGATCAGGCCTGCCGTAACCTCGGCCCCAAACCTGAGCTGAGTTAGGGTTTTTGGATGTCTGTCTGCACAGCCATGGCCCACACAGCCTCCAGGCTGGGGTCTCTGGAGCCACACCACAGAACTGTGCCTGCTCTCTCCTAAGAAACTGCCCATTCCATTGGCCACAACTCTACAAAATAGTAGAAACCTCAAGGTCCCCAAGGACATCCCACTACCGCAAGCCGCACTGGACAAATAGGGGCATTATGACACAAGCTGAGCAACTACTACCTCCATGCAGACACACAGACAGATATCCGCAGAGACAGAAGATTGAACCAGACAGGCCCCTAGGCCCTATTATGAACTCTTGCTTTGGTGTCCAGGTATCACTCCTCAGAGGCCTGGGTTCGAAGACCAGCATACGGGGCTTTCCTGAGGCACCAGACAAAAGACCTCTCATCTCCACATGGGAAGCTTCCTTGTTGGAGTTGTGTCAAGCCCTTCGGGTTGGAGAATCCTGCAGAGTCCCTTAGCTACTGCCACATTCCAAGGTCTCCATGGCCACCAACCCACATTATGACTCATCCTCAGGAGAGTCCATTTAAACTCAGCCTTCTGGGTAGCTCACCCAAGAGCCCGCAGATTGAGCGTGCCTTGTCTCCACCAGGCAATGGGAAGGTGAGTTGGCGTTTCTCGGCATCCATGCTTAGGCCCCTGCTCTCGAGTCTTTCTGTATGGGGCATCCTGGAACCATACAATAGTACTCGACTGTCCTGAAGAAGGAAACTTTGAAGTTGGGAGCAGCTCACAACTCCCAGCGTAGGGAAACCTCCCTGGCCTCATGACGCCCCCACCCCCTTCAGGAAGGGGCCGTCATGGACACAAACTCCAGCTTGAGGCAACATCTGATACTCGCCCTGACCTCACCTGCAGGAGATCTCGATTCAGCCTCTTCAGAGTGGGCCTGCCATGCTCTTGGCCCCAAAACTCATGCTAGCTTGTGTTTTCAGACTTCCTTCCTCACAATCCTGGCCACACCCCTCCAGTTTGGCAATTCTGGAGACACAATGCAGCACTCTGCCTGCCCTCCAGAAGAAAAATGTTGCCCTATAGGGCTAACCGGAAACGCCAAATGAGTAACAACCTGCATGCCACTCGACCACACCCCAATTATACAGTCTAGCCTGTGCACTAAAGCCCTGTCTGACACAGCCTGAGGGCAGACCTCCAGTCCAACACCCAGACAGCTGGCCGTACACAGAGCATATCACACCCACAATGGCTTTAGGCCATCATCTCTACCCAACCTCAGTTTTCACCTTCAGAACCTAGACCTTATCTCCACTCACTGCTCAGGAGTGAACGTGATGCAAGAATCAGAACTTCTCCTTCGCCTTGGCAAGAAACCTAGTGGTTGGCATGTTGTCCAATGTTCATTGTAGGAGAAAGCAGCATGGACTATGAGGCCCCACCTATCCCTGAGGGCCACAATGTGCACAAACACACATTGTGACCCTCAGCGTGAGCCCTATCCTCATGTAAAGCCTCTTAGTCACTGGAACAACAGCCCACATATGGGGCTTGCCAAGCCCCTAGTCCCCCAATCTCAACCAGAGTTCGAGATGTCTAGTCACACCTACTCAGGGCTCTACTCTGGAATCCCTCTTTGGTGGGAGAACTGAGGTAAAAAAAATACATAAAGGACTCTTCCCATCCACAGAATGATCCCAACCACTTGGGATCAGGCCAAATCACCAGAGAAAGAATTGTCCATGGCCCTTGAGGACACTCCGACATTCCACGGCCACCGTTGACACAAAATCCAGAGACAAAAGCCTGAGCAAGCGCCACATACTCGCCCTTTGTTCATAGCCCGGAAAATTCTCACGGTCTGTAGATCGAGCCTTCATACATACATCCCCAAAACTAAGCTGAGTTTGTGTTTTCAGACTTCTGTCCCCACAGGCCTGGCCAACACACCATCCAAGCTGGGGCCCCTGGAGCCACACCTCAGGACTGTGGCTTCCCTCTCCAGGGGAATTCTGCTATTTCCATTGGCCACAACCCAATAGATTAGGAGAATCCGCCAAACTCCCCCAGGCCATCCGAATAATGTTGGCTGCCCAGGACACACAGGGATGATCTCTCACAAGTTAGGAAACTACCTCCACTCAGACCCAGAGACAGATATCCCCATAGAATAAGATTGAACTGGACAGGCACTTAGGCCCTAATCAGATCCATTGCTTTTGATTCCAGTCATCTCTCCTCAGAGGCCTGTTTTCCAATACCAGCATATGGGAGATTCCTTAGGCACTCATCAAAACAATTCTCTTCTCTACATAGGAAACATACTCTTTAGAGCTCCATCAAAACCTCCGGTTATGAACATCCCTCAAGGCCCCGGTTCAAGCACCCCATTCCAAGGTCTACATGGACACAAATGCACATTATGACCCATCCTCAACTCACCCATTTCAACACACCCGCCTCGGTTGCTCCCCTAGATCCAGCAGATCGAACTTGCCTTGGCGCTATGAGACACCTGGAATGGGAGGCAGGCTGCCCAGGCATCCATCCTTAGAACCCTGCTCTGGATAACGTCCTTATGGGATGTCCTGGAGCCATCCAACAGGTCTCGACTGTCCCACAGAAGGAATCATTGCGGTTTGGAGCATCTCACAATTCCCATCGTGGGAAAACCTCCATGTCCTCGTGACACCCTCCCCTTCATGAAGGGGCTGTCATGGACAGAAACTTCGACCTAAGCCAACGTCTGATCCTAGCTCTGTCTTCAGGTATACAGGATCTCGAATCATCTCTGCAGAGGGTGCCTGCCGTCCCCTCACCCCGAAATCTAAGTCTGGCTTGTGTTCTCAGAATTTTTTCATCACACTCCTGGCCCACAAGCCTTCCAGTTTGGGAATTCTGGAGCCACTATGTGGCACTGTGTCTTCCCTCCAGAAGAAAAACGTTGCCCTCTGGGGCTACCCAGTAACCACAAATGAGTACCATCCTGCACGAAACTCGACTGCACCCCAATGATACAGTCTAGCCTGGGCACTAATTCCCTGTCTGCCACAGCCTGAGCCTGCACCTCCCAACCCACACTCAACAGCTGGCCGAACACTGAGCACATCAGCCACACCATGGCCTTAGGTCTTCATCTCTTCCCAACCTCAGTTTTCAGGCTTCAGAACCTAGACCTTAAATCCAATCACAGTCCAGGAGTGAAAGTGTTGCAGAAATTAGAACTCCATCTTCCCCATGGCCAGAAAACTTGTGGTTGCCATATTGTGCAACGTTCCCTGTAGGAGAAACCAGCATGGTACATTAGGCCACGCCCTGACTTGAGGGGCTCCTTGGGCACAAAAACACATTGTGAAACTCAGTGTGAGACCATTCCTCAGGGAAGGCCTCTCAGTGTCTGGACCAAGAGCCCACATATGGGGCTTGCCATGTTCTTAGGTCCCAATGTTAACCAGAGGTCTGGTTGTCCAGTCGCCCCTCCCCAGGACTCTGCTCTGGAATCCCTCTTTTGGTGGTCCACCTTAGGTAAAAAAAATAATAATAATAAAAAAATAAACAAAAAAACAAGAAAGGCCTCCTCCCTTCCCACAGAATGACCCCAAACTCTTGGGATCGGGTCAAATCCCCAGAAAGGGAGCCTCATCGATGGCCCATGAGGACACCCCGACATTCCATGGCAATCGGTGACACATTTCCAGAAAAAAAAAAAAAAAAAAAAAAAAGCATGAGCCAGCACCTCACATTCGCCCTTTGTTCATATCCCGAAGAGTTCTCCTCACGGTCTATAGATCGGGCCGGCCATACCTACATCCCCCAACCTAAGTGGAGTTTGTGTTTTCAGACTTTTGTCCAAATAGCCCTGGACCACACACGCTCCACACTTGGGTCCCTGGAGCCACACCTCAGGACTGTGCTTCCCTTTCAAGGGAATTCTTCCCATTCCATTGGCCACAACCTTGCAAATGAGGAAAAACCTCCAAAGTCACCGAGGCCATCCCATTAGGCCGCCCAGGACAAACAGGGGTGATCTCAAACCAGCTGAGCAACTACCTCCACTCAGACAACAGATGTCCCCAGAGAAGAATATTGAACCGGACAGGCCCCTAGGCCCTAATCAGATCCATTGCTTTGGTTTTTAGGCATCTCTCCTCAGAGGCCTCGTCTCCAATACCAGCATATGGTGGTTTCCTGAGGCACCAATAAGAACAAATCTCGTCTCCCCATGGAAAACTTGCTCATTGGAGCTTTGTCATAACCTCTGGTTAGGAGAATCCTTCAGGGCCCTGGTGCCACTGCCCCATACCAAGGTCTCCATGGACTCAAACCAACATTAAGACCATCCTCAGGAAAGTCCATTTCAACTCAGCCCCCTCTGTTGCTACCCCAAGCCAGCAGATCAAACGTTTCTTGTTGCTAGGAGACAATTGGATTGTGAGGCTGACTGCCCAGGCATCCATACTTAGAACCCTGTTCTGGAAAAATACCTTATAAGACGTCCTGGAGCCATCCAACAAATCTTAATTGTCCCACAGAAGGAATCCTTGCGGTTTGGAGCATCTCACAACTCCAATAGTGGGAAAACCCCCATGGGCTCATAATGTCCCCCCTTCATGAAGGGGCCAACATGGACAGAAACTCAAACCTGAGCCAAAGTCTGATCCTCGACCTGACTTCAGACACATGAGATCTCAATTCAGCTCTGCAGAGTGTGGCTGCCATGTCCTTGCCCCGAAACCTAAGCCTAGCTTGTGTTCTCAGACTTCCGTCCTCACTCTCCTGGCCCACAAGCCCTCCAGTTTGGGAATTCCGAAGCCACAATGCAGCACTCTGCCTGCCCTCCAGAAGAAAAACTTTGCCCTATGCTTCTAATAAGAAACCCCAAATGATTTTCTAATGCATGCCACTCGATTGTAAAGCAATTATACAGCCCACCCTGTATTCTAATGCCCTGTCTGGCACAGCCTGAGACAAGACATCCCAAACGACACCCAGACAGCTGGCCCCAACCTGGACACATAGGACCCGCTATGGCTGTAGGTCGTCATCTCTTCCCAACCTCGGTTTTCAGGCTTCAGAACCTAGACCTTATCTCCAATCACTGCCCAGGGTGAACGTGATGCAGAAATTAGAATTCCTCCTTCCCCATGGCCAGAAACCTTGTGGTTGGCATGTTGTCCAACGTTCAATGTGGGAAAACCTGCATTGTCCGAAAGGCCACGCCAGTGCTTGAGGGCCGCCTAGGGCACAGACATGCATTGTGACCTGCAGCGTGAGTCCCGTATTAAAGTAACGCCTCTCAGGGGCTGGACCAAGATCCTGCATATGGGGCTTGTCATATCCATAGGCCCCCAGGCTTAACCCGAGGGCGAGTATTCCAGTTGTCAGTACCCACTGCTATGCTCTAGAATCCCTCTACTGGGGGGACATATGAGGCAAAAAACAGGACACTTCCCTTCCCACAGAATGACCCCAAACACTTGGGGGCTGGACAAACTACCAGAGAGGGAGACTTCTACGACCCATGAGGCAACTCCTACATTAAACGGCCATTGTGGACAAAACATCCAGAGACAAAAGCCTGAGCGACTGCCTCCCTCTCACCCTTCTTTCATATCCAGAGGAGCTCCCCTCATGGACTGTAGATCAGGCCTGCCGTAACCTCGGCCCCAAACCTGAGCTGAGTTAGGGTTTTTGGATGTCTGTCTGCACAGCCATGGCCCACACAGCCTCCAGGCTGGGGTCTCTGGAGCCACACCACAGAACTGTGCCTGCTCTCTCCTAAGAAACTGCCCATTCCATTGGCCACAACTCTACAAAATAGTAGAAACCTCAAGGTCCCCAAGGACATCCCACTACCGCAAGCCGCACTGGACAAATAGGGGCATTATGACACAAGCTGAGCAACTACTACCTCCATGCAGACACACAGACAGATATCCGCAGAGACAGAAGATTGAACCAGACAGGCCCCTAGGCCCTATTATGAACTCTTGCTTTGGTGTCCAGGTATCACTCCTCAGAGGCCTGGGTTCGAAGACCAGCATACGGGGCTTTCCTGAGGCACCAGACAAAAGACCTCTCATCTCCACATGGGAAGCTTCCTTGTTGGAGTTGTGTCAAGCCCTTCGGGTTGGAGAATCCTGCAGAGTCCCTTAGCTACTGCCACATTCCAAGGTCTCCATGGCCACCAACCCACATTATGACTCATCCTCAGGAGAGTCCATTTAAACTCAGCCTTCTGGGTAGCTCACCCAAGAGCCCGCAGATTGAGCGTGCCTTGTCTCCACCAGGCAATGGGAAGGTGAGTTGGCGTTTCTCGGCATCCATGCTTAGGCCCCTGCTCTCGAGTCTTTCTGTATGGGGCATCCTGGAACCATACAATAGTACTCGACTGTCCTGAAGAAGGAAACTTTGAAGTTGGGAGCAGCTCACAACTCCCAGCGTAGGGAAACCTCCCTGGCCTCATGACGCCCCCACCCCCTTCAGGAAGGGGCCGTCATGGACACAAACTCCAGCTTGAGGCAACATCTGATACTCGCCCTGACCTCACCTGCAGGAGATCTCGATTCAGCCTCTTCAGAGTGGGCCTGCCATGCTCTTGGCCCCAAAACTCATGCTAGCTTGTGTTTTCAGACTTCCTTCCTCACAATCCTGGCCACACCCCTCCAGTTTGGCAATTCTGGAGACACAATGCAGCACTCTGCCTGCCCTCCAGAAGAAAAATGTTGCCCTATAGGGCTAACCGGAAACGCCAAATGAGTAACAACCTGCATGCCACTCGACCACACCCCAATTATACAGTCTAGCCTGTGCACTAAAGCCCTGTCTGACACAGCCTGAGGGCAGACCTCCAGTCCAACACCCAGACAGCTGGCCGTACACAGAGCATATCACACCCACAATGGCTTTAGGCCATCATCTCTACCCAACCTCAGTTTTCACCTTCAGAACCTAGACCTTATCTCCACTCACTGCTCAGGAGTGAACGTGATGCAAGAATCAGAACTTCTCCTTCGCCTTGGCAAGAAACCTAGTGGTTGGCATGTTGTCCAATGTTCATTGTAGGAGAAAGCAGCATGGACTATGAGGCCCCACCTATCCCTGAGGGCCACAATGTGCACAAACACACATTGTGACCCTCAGCGTGAGCCCTATCCTCATGTAAAGCCTCTTAGTCACTGGAACAACAGCCCACATATGGGGCTTGCCAAGCCCCTAGTCCCCCAATCTCAACCAGAGTTCGAGATGTCTAGTCACACCTACTCAGGGCTCTACTCTGGAATCCCTCTTTGGTGGGAGAACTGAGGTAAAAAAAATACATAAAGGACTCTTCCCATCCACAGAATGATCCCAACCACTTGGGATCAGGCCAAATCACCAGAGAAAGAATTGTCCATGGCCCTTGAGGACACTCCGACATTCCACGGCCACCGTTGACACAAAATCCAGAGACAAAAGCCTGAGCAAGCGCCACATACTCGCCCTTTGTTCATAGCCCGGAAAATTCTCACGGTCTGTAGATCGAGCCTTCATACATACATCCCCAAAACTAAGCTGAGTTTGTGTTTTCAGACTTCTGTCCCCACAGGCCTGGCCAACACACCATCCAAGCTGGGGCCCCTGGAGCCACACCTCAGGACTGTGGCTTCCCTCTCCAGGGGAATTCTGCTATTTCCATTGGCCACAACCCAATAGATTAGGAGAATCCGCCAAACTCCCCCAGGCCATCCGAATAATGTTGGCTGCCCAGGACACACAGGGATGATCTCTCACAAGTTAGGAAACTACCTCCACTCAGACCCAGAGACAGATATCCCCATAGAATAAGATTGAACTGGACAGGCACTTAGGCCCTAATCAGATCCATTGCTTTTGATTCCAGTCATCTCTCCTCAGAGGCCTGTTTTCCAATACCAGCATATGGGAGATTCCTTAGGCACTCATCAAAACAATTCTCTTCTCTACATAGGAAACATACTCTTTAGAGCTCCATCAAAACCTCCGGTTATGAACATCCCTCAAGGCCCCGGTTCAAGCACCCCATTCCAAGGTCTACATGGACACAAATGCACATTATGACCCATCCTCAACTCACCCATTTCAACACACCCGCCTCGGTTGCTCCCCTAGATCCAGCAGATCGAACTTGCCTTGGCGCTATGAGACACCTGGAATGGGAGGCAGGCTGCGCAGGCATCCATCCTTAGAACCCTGCTCTGGATAACGTCCTTATGGGATGTCCTGGAGCCATCCAACAGGTCTCGACTGTCCCACAGAAGGAATCATTGCGGTTTGGAGCATCTCACAATTCCCATCGTGGGAAAACCTCCATGTCCTCGTGACACCCTCCCCTTCATGAAGGGGCTGTCATGGACAGAAACTTCGACCTAAGCCAACGTCTGATCCTAGCTCTGTCTTCAGGTATACAGGATCTCGAATCATCTCTGCAGAGGGTGCCTGCCGTCCCCTCACCCCGAAATCTAAGTCTGGCTTGTGTTCTCAGAATTTTTTCATCACACTCCTGGCCCACAAGCCTTCCAGTTTGGGAATTCTGGAGCCACTATGTGGCACTGTGTCTTCCCTCCAGAAGAAAAACGTTGCCCTCTGGGGCTACCCAGTAACCACAAATGAGTACCATCCTGCACGAAACTCGACTGCACCCCAATGATACAGTCTAGCCTGGGCACTAATTCCCTGTCTGCCACAGCCTGAGCCTGCACCTCCCAACCCACACTCAACAGCTGGCCGAACACTGAGCACATCAGCCACACCATGGCCTTAGGTCTTCATCTCTTCCCAACCTCAGTTTTCAGGCTTCAGAACCTAGACCTTAAATCCAATCACAGTCCAGGAGTGAAAGTGTTGCAGAAGTTAGAACTCCATCTTCCCCATGGCCAGAAAACTTGTGGTTGCCATATTGTGCAACGTTCCCTGTAGGAGAAACCAGCATGGTACATTAGGCCACGCCCTGACTTGAGGGGCTCCTTGGGCACAAAAACACATTGTGAAACTCAGTGTGAGACCATTCCTCAGGGAAGGCCTCTCAGTGTCTGGACCAAGAGCCCACATATGGGGCTTGCCATGTTCTTAGGTCCCAATGTTAACCAGAGGTCTGGTTGTCCAGTCGCCCCTCCCCAGGACTCTGCTCTGGAATCCCTCTTTTGGTGGTCCACCTTAGGTAAAAAAAATAATAATAATAAAAAAATAAACAAAAAAACAAGAAAGGCCTCCTCCCTTCCCACAGAATGACCCCAAACTCTTGGGATCGGGTCAAATCCCCAGAAAGGGAGCCTCATCGATGGCCCATGAGGACACCCCGACATTCCATGGCAATCGGTGACACATTTCCAGAAAAAAAAAAAAAAAGCATGAGCCAGCACCTCACATTCGCCCTTTGTTCATATCCCGAAGAGTTCTCCTCACGGTCTATAGATCGGGCCGGCCATACCTACATCCCCCAACCTAAGTGGAGTTTGTGTTTTCAGACTTTTGTCCAAATAGCCCTGGACCACACACGCTCCACACTTGGGTCCCTGGAGCCACACCTCAGGACTGTGCTTCCCTTTCAAGGGAATTCTTCCCATTCCATTGGCCACAACCTTGCAAATGAGGAAAAACCTCCAAAGTCACCGAGGCCATCCCATTAGTGTAGGCCGCCCAGGACAAACAGGGGTGATCTCAAACCAGCTGAGCAACTACCTCCACTCAGACAACAGATGTCCCCAGAGAAGAATATTGAACCGGACAGGCCCCTAGGCCCTAATCAGATCCATTGCTTTGGTTTTTAGGCATCTCTCCTCAGAGGCCTCGTCTCCAATACCAGCATATGGTGGTTTCCTGAGGCACCAATAAGAACAAATCTCGTCTCCCCATGGAAAACTTGCTCATTGGAGCTTTGTCATAACCTCTGGTTAGGAGAATCCTTCAGGGCCCTGGTGCCACTGCCCCATACCAAGGTCTCCATGGACTCAAACCAACATTAAGACCATCCTCAGGAAAGTCCATTTCAACTCAGCCCCCTCTGTTGCTACCCCAAGCCAGCAGATCAAACGTTTCTTGTTGCTAGGAGACAATTGGATTGTGAGGCTGACTGCCCAGGCATCCATACTTAGAACCCTGTTCTGGAAAAATACCTTATAAGACGTCCTGGAGCCATCCAACAAATCTTAATTGTCCCACAGAAGGAATCCTTGCGGTTTGGAGCATCTCACAACTCCAATAGTGGGAAAACCCCCATGGGCTCATAATGTCCCCCCTTCATGAAGGGGCCAACATGGACAGAAACTCAAACCTGAGCCAAAGTCTGATCCTCGACCTGACTTCAGACACATGAGATCTCAATTCAGCTCTGCAGAGTGTGGCTGCCATGTCCTTGCCCCGAAACCTAAGCCTAGCTTGTGTTCTCAGACTTCCGTCCTCACTCTCCTGGCCCACAAGCCCTCCAGTTTGGGAATTCCGAAGCCACAATGCAGCACTCTGCCTGCCCTCCAGAAGAAAAACTTTGCCCTATGCTTCTAATAAGAAACCCCAAATGATTTTCTAATGCATGCCACTCGATTGTAAAGCAATTATACAGCCCACCCTGTATTCTAATGCCCTGTCTGGCACAGCCTGAGACAAGACATCCCAAACGACACCCAGACAGCTGGCCCCAACCTGGACACATAGGACCCGCTATGGCTGTAGGTCGTCATCTCTTCCCAACCTCGGTTTTCAGGCTTCAGAACCTAGACCTTATCTCCAATCACTGCCCAGGGTGAACGTGATGCAGAAATTAGAATTCCTCCTTCCCCATGGCCAGAAACCTTGTGGTTGGCATGTTGTCCAACGTTCAATGTGGGAAAACCTGCATTGTCCGAAAGGCCACGCCAGTGCTTGAGGGCCGCCTAGGGCACAGACATGCATTGTGACCTGCAGCGTGAGTCCCGTATTAAAGTAACGCCTCTCAGGGGCTGGACCAAGATCCTGCATATGGGGCTTGTCATATCCATAGGCCCCCAGGCTTAACCCGAGGGCGAGTATTCCAGTTGTCAGTACCCACTGCTATGCTCTAGAATCCCTCTACTGGGGGGACATATGAGGCAAAAAACAGGACACTTCCCTTCCCACAGAATGACCCCAAACACTTGGGGGCTGGACAAACTACCAGAGAGGGAGACTTCTACGACCCATGAGGCAACTCCTACATTAAACGGCCATTGTGGACAAAACATCCAGAGACAAAAGCCTGAGCGACTGCCTCCCTCTCACCCTTCTTTCATATCCAGAGGAGCTCCCCTCATGGACTGTAGATCAGGCCTGCCGTAACCTCGGCCCCAAACCTGAGCTGAGTTAGGGTTTTTGGATGTCTGTCTGCACAGCCATGGCCCACACAGCCTCCAGGCTGGGGTCTCTGGAGCCACACCACAGAACTGTGCCTGCTCTCTCCTAAGAAACTGCCCATTCCATTGGCCACAACTCTACAAAATAGTAGAAACCTCAAGGTCCCCAAGGACATCCCACTACCGCAAGCCGCACTGGACAAATAGGGGCATTATGACACAAGCTGAGCAACTACTACCTCCATGCAGACACACAGACAGATATCCGCAGAGACAGAAGATTGAACCAGACAGGCCCCTAGGCCCTATTATGAACTCTTGCTTTGGTGTCCAGGTATCACTCCTCAGAGGCCTGGGTTCGAAGACCAGCATACGGGGCTTTCCTGAGGCACCAGACAAAAGACCTCTCATCTCCACATGGGAAGCTTCCTTGTTGGAGTTGTGTCAAGCCCTTCGGGTTGGAGAATCCTGCAGAGTCCCTTAGCTACTGCCACATTCCAAGGTCTCCATGGCCACCAACCCACATTATGACTCATCCTCAGGAGAGTCCATTTAAACTCAGCCTTCTGGGTAGCTCACCCAAGAGCCCGCAGATTGAGCGTGCCTTGTCTCCACCAGGCAATGGGAAGGTGAGTTGGCGTTTCTCGGCATCCATGCTTAGGCCCCTGCTCTCGAGTCTTTCTGTATGGGGCATCCTGGAACCATACAATAGTACTCGACTGTCCTGAAGAAGGAAACTTTGAAGTTGGGAGCAGCTCACAACTCCCAGCGTAGGGAAACCTCCCTGGCCTCATGACGCCCCCACCCCCTTCAGGAAGGGGCCGTCATGGACACAAACTCCAGCTTGAGGCAACATCTGATACTCGCCCTGACCTCACCTGCAGGAGATCTCGATTCAGCCTCTTCAGAGTGGGCCTGCCATGCTCTTGGCCCCAAAACTCATGCTAGCTTGTGTTTTCAGACTTCCTTCCTCACAATCCTGGCCACACCCCTCCAGTTTGGCAATTCTGGAGACACAATGCAGCACTCTGCCTGCCCTCCAGAAGAAAAATGTTGCCCTATAGGGCTAACCGGAAACGCCAAATGAGTAACAACCTGCATGCCACTCGACCACACCCCAATTATACAGTCTAGCCTGTGCACTAAAGCCCTGTCTGACACAGCCTGAGGGCAGACCTCCAGTCCAACACCCAGACAGCTGGCCGTACACAGAGCATATCACACCCACAATGGCTTTAGGCCATCATCTCTACCCAACCTCAGTTTTCACCTTCAGAACCTAGACCTTATCTCCACTCACTGCTCAGGAGTGAACGTGATGCAAGAATCAGAACTTCTCCTTCGCCTTGGCAAGAAACCTAGTGGTTGGCATGTTGTCCAATGTTCATTGTAGGAGAAAGCAGCATGGACTATGAGGCCCCACCTATCCCTGAGGGCCACAATGTGCACAAACACACATTGTGACCCTCAGCGTGAGCCCTATCCTCATGTAAAGACTCTTAGTCACTGGAACAACAGCCCACATATGGGGCTTGCCAAGCCCCTAGTCCCCCAATCTCAACCAGAGTTCGAGATGTCTAGTCACACCTACTCAGGGCTCTACTCTGGAATCCCTCTTTGGTGGGAGAACTGAGGTAAAAAAAATACATAAAGGACTCTTCCCATCCACAGAATGATCCCAACCACTTGGGATCAGGCCAAATCACCAGAGAAAGAATTGTCCATGGCCCTTGAGGACACTCCGACATTCCACGGCCACCGTTGACACAAAATCCAGAGACAAAAGCCTGAGCAAGCGCCACATACTCGCCCTTTGTTCATAGCCCGGAAAATTCTCACGGTCTGTAGATCGAGCCTTCATACATACATCCCCAAAACTAAGCTGAGTTTGTGTTTTCAGACTTCTGTCCCCACAGGCCTGGCCAACACACCATCCAAGCTGGGGCCCCTGGAGCCACACCTCAGGACTGTGGCTTCCCTCTCCAGGGGAATTCTGCTATTTCCATTGGCCACAACCCAATAGATTAGGAGAATCCGCCAAACTCCCCCAGGCCATCCGAATAATGTTGGCTGCCCAGGACACACAGGGATGATCTCTCACAAGTTAGGAAACTACCTCCACTCAGACCCAGAGACAGATATCCCCATAGAATAAGATTGAACTGGACAGGCACTTAGGCCCTAATCAGATCCATTGCTTTTGATTCCAGTCATCTCTCCTCAGAGGCCTGTTTTCCAATACCAGCATATGGGAGATTCCTTAGGCACTCATCAAAACAATTCTCTTCTCTACATAGGAAACATACTCTTTAGAGCTCCATCAAAACCTCCGGTTATGAACATCCCTCAAGGCCCCGGTTCAAGCACCCCATTCCAAGGTCTACATGGACACAAATGCACATTATGACCCATCCTCAACTCACCCATTTCAACACACCCGCCTCGGTTGCTCCCCTAGATCCAGCAGATCGAACTTGCCTTGGCACTATGAGACACCTGGAATGGGAGGCAGGCTGCCCAGGCATCCATCCTTAGAACCCTGCTCTGGATAACGTCCTTATGGGATGTCCTGGAGCCATCCAACAGGTCTCGACTGTCCCACAGAAGGAATCATTGCGGTTTGGAGCATCTCACAATTCCCATCGTGGGAAAACCTCCATGTCCTCGTGACACCCTCCCCTTCATGAAGGGGCTGTCATGGACAGAAACTTCGACCTAAGCCAACGTCTGATCCTAGCTCTGTCTTCAGGTATACAGGATCTCGAATCATCTCTGCAGAGGGTGCCTGCCGTCCCCTCACCGCGAAATCTAAGTCTGGCTTGTGTTCTCAGAATTTTTTCATCACACTCCTGGCCCACAAGCCTTCCAGTTTGGGAATTCTGGAGCCACTATGTGGCACTGTGTCTTCCCTCCAGAAGAAAAACGTTGCCCTCTGGGGCTACCCAGTAACCACAAATGAGTACCATCCTGCACGAAACTCGACTGCACCCCAATGATACAGTCTAGCCTGGGCACTAATTCCCTGTCTGCCACAGCCTGAGCCTGCACCTCCCAACCCACACTCAACAGCTGGCCGAACACTGAGCACATCAGCCACACCATGGCCTTAGGTCTTCATCTCTTCCCTACCTCAGTTTTCAGGCTTCAGAACCTAGACCTTAAATCCAATCACAGTCCAGGAGTGAAAGTGTTGCAGAAATTAGAACTCCATCTTCCCCATGGCCAGAAAACTTGTGGTTGCCATATTGTGCAACGTTCCCTGTAGGAGAAACCAGCATGGTACATTAGGCCACGCCCTGACTTGAGGGGCTCCTTGGGCACAAAAACACATTGTGAAACTCAGTGTGAGACCATTCCTCAGGGAAGGCCTCTCAGTGTCTGGACCAAGAGCCCACATATGGGGCTTGCCATGTTCTTAGGTCCCAATGTTAACCAGAGGTCTGGTTGTCCAGTCGCCCCTCCCCAGGACTCTGCTCTGGAATCCCTCTTTTGGTGGTCCACCTTAGGTAAAAAAAATAATAATAATAAAAAAATAAACAAAAAAACAAGAAAGGCCTCCTCCCTTCCCACAGAATGACCCCAAACTCTTGGGATCGGGTCAAATCCCCAGAAAGGGAGCCTCATCGATGGCCCATGAGGACACCCCGACATTCCATGGCAATCGGTGACACATTTCCAGAAAAAAAAAAAAAAAAAAAAAAAAGCATGAGCCAGCACCTCACATTCGCCCTTTGTTCATATCCCGAAGAGTTCTCCTCACGGTCTATAGATCGGGCCGGCCATACCTACATCCCCCAACCTAAGTGGAGTTTGTGTTTTCAGACTTTTGTCCAAATAGCCCTGGACCACACACGCTCCACACTTGGGTCCCTGGAGCCACACCTCAGGACTGTGCTTCCCTTTCAAGGGAATTCTTCCCATTCCATTGGCTACAACCTTGCAAATGAGGAAAAACCTCCAAAGTCACCGAGGCCATCCCATTAGTGTAGGCCGCCCAGGACAAACAGGGGTGATCTCAAACCAGCTGAGCAACTACCTCCACTCAGACAACAGATGTCCCCAGAGAAGAATATTGAACCGGACAGGCCCCTAGGCCCTAATCAGATCCATTGCTTTGGTTTTTAGGCATCTCTCCTCAGAGGCCTCGTCTCCAATACCAGCATATGGTGGTTTCCTGAGGCACCAATAAGAACAAATCTCGTCTCCCCATGGAAAACTTGCTCATTGGAGCTTTGTCATAACCTCTGGTTAGGAGAATCCTTCAGGGCCCTGGTGCCACTGCCCCATACCAAGGTCTCCATGGACTCAAACCAACATTAAGACCATCCTCAGGAAAGTCCATTTCAACTCAGCCCCCTCTGTTGCTACCCCAAGCCAGCAGATCAAACGTTTCTTGTTGCTAGGAGACAATTGGATTGTGAGGCTGACTGCCCAGGCATCCATACTTAGAACCCTGTTCTGGAAAAATACCTTATAAGACGTCCTGGAGCCATCCAACAAATCTTAATTGTCCCACAGAAGGAATCCTTGCGGTTTGGAGCATCTCACAACTCCAATAGTGGGAAAACCCCCATGGGCTCATAATGTCCCCCCTTCATGAAGGGGCCAACATGGACAGAAACTCAAACCTGAGCCAAAGTCTGATCCTCGACCTGACTTCAGACACATGAGATCTCAATTCAGCTCTGCAGAGTGTGGCTGCCATGTCCTTGCCCCGAAACCTAAGCCTAGCTTGTGTTCTCAGACTTCCGTCCTCACTCTCCTGGCCCACAAGCCCTCCAGTTTGGGAATTCCGAAGCCAAAATGCAGCACTCTGCCTGCCCTCCAGAAGAAAAACTTTGCCCTATGCTTCTAATAAGAAACCCCAAATGATTTTCTAATGCATGCCACTCGATTGTAAAGCAATTATACAGCCCACCCTGTATTCTAATGCCCTGTCTGGCACAGCCTGAGACAAGACATCCCAAACGACACCCAGACAGCTGGCCCCAACCTGGACACATAGGACCCTCTATGGCTGTAGGTCGTCATCTCTTCCCAACCTCGGTTTTCAGGCTTCAGAACCTAGACCTTATCTCCAATCACTGCCCAGGGTGAACGTGATGCAGAAATTAGAATTCCTCCTTCCCCATGGCCAGAAACCTTGTGGTTGGCATGTTGTCCAACGTTCAATGTGGGAAAACCTGCATTGTCCGAAAGGCCACGCCAGTGCTTGAGGGCCGCCTAGGGCACAGACATGCATTGTGACCTGCAGCGTGAGTCCCGTATTAAAGTAACGCCTCTCAGGGGCTGGACCAAGATCCTGCATATGGGGCTTGTCATATCCATAGGCCCCCAGGCTTAACCCGAGGGCGAGTATTCCAGTTGTCAGTACCCACTGCTATGCTCTAGAATCCCTCTACTGGGGGGACATATGAGGCAAAAAACAGGACACTTCCCTTCCCACAGAATGACCCCAAACACTTGGGGGCTGGACAAACTACCAGAGAGGGAGACTTCTACGACCCATGAGGCAACTCCTACATTAAACGGCCATTGTGGACAAAACATCCAGAGACAAAAGCCTGAGCGACTGCCTCCCTCTCACCCTTCTTTCATATCCAGAGGAGCTCCCCTCATGGACTGTAGATCAGGCCTGCCGTAACCTCGGCCCCAAACCTGAGCTGAGTTAGGGTTTTTGGATGTCTGTCTGCACAGCCATGGCCCACACAGCCTCCAGGCTGGGGTCTCTGGAGCCACACCACAGAACTGTGCCTGCTCTCTCCTAAGAAACTGCCCATTCCATTGGCCACAACTCTACAAAATAGTAGAAACCTCAAGGTCCCCAAGGACATCCCACTACCGCAAGCCGCACTGGACAAATAGGGGCATTATGACACAAGCTGAGCAACTACTACCTCCATGCAGACACACAGACAGATATCCGCAGAGACAGAAGATTGAACCAGACAGGCCCCTAGGCCCTATTATGAACTCTTGCTTTGGTGTCCAGGTATCACTCCTCAGAGGCCTGGGTTCGAAGACCAGCATACGGGGCTTTCCTGAGGCACCAGACAAAAGACCTCTCATCTCCACATGGGAAGCTTCCTTGTTGGAGTTGTGTCAAGCCCTTCGGGTTGGAGAATCCTGCAGAGTCCCTTAGCTACTGCCACATTCCAAGGTCTCCATGGCCACCAACCCACATTATGACTCATCCTCAGGAGAGTCCATTTAAACTCAGCCTTCTGGGTAGCTCACCCAAGAGCCCGCAGATTGAGCGTGCCTTGTCTCCACCAGGCAATGGGAAGGTGAGTTGGCGTTTCTCGGCATCCATGCTTAGGCCCCTGCTCTCGAGTCTTTCTGTATGGGGCATCCTGGAACCATACAATAGTACTCGACTGTCCTGAAGAAGGAAACTTTGAAGTTGGGAGCAGCTCACAACTCCCAGCGTAGGGAAACCTCCCTGGCCTCATGACGCCCCCACCCCCTTCAGGAAGGGGCCGTCATGGACACAAACTCCAGCTTGAGGCAACATCTGATACTCGCCCTGACCTCACCTGCAGGAGATCTCGATTCAGCCTCTTCAGAGTGGGCCTGCCATGCTCTTGGCCCCAAAACTCATGCTAGCTTGTGTTTTCAGACTTCCTTCCTCACAATCCTGGCCACACCCCTCCAGTTTGGCAATTCTGGAGACACAATGCAGCACTCTGCCTGCCCTCCAGAAGAAAAATGTTGCCCTATAGGGCTAACCGGAAACGCCAAATGAGTAACAACCTGCATGCCACTCGACCACACCCCAATTATACAGTCTAGCCTGTGCACTAAAGCCCTGTCTGACACAGCCTGAGGGCAGACCTCCAGTCCAACACCCAGACAGCTGGCCGTACACAGAGCATATCACACCCACAATGGCTTTAGGCCATCATCTCTACCCAACCTCAGTTTTCACCTTCAGAACCTAGACCTTATCTCCACTCACTGCTCAGGAGTGAACGTGATGCAAGAATCAGAACTTCTCCTTCGCCTTGGCAAGAAACCTAGTGGTTGGCATGTTGTCCAATGTTCATTGTAGGAGAAAGCAGCATGGACTATGAGGCCCCACCTATCCCTGAGGGCCACAATGTGCACAAACACACATTGTGACCCTCAGCGTGAGCCCTATCCTCATGTAAAGCCTCTTAGTCACTGGAACAACAGCCCACATATGGGGCTTGCCAAGCCCCTAGTCCCCCAATCTCAACCAGAGTTCGAGATGTCTAGTCACACCTACTCAGGGCTCTACTCTGGAATCCCTCTTTGGTGGGAGAACTGAGGTAAAAAAAATACATAAAGGACTCTTCCCATCCACAGAATGATCCCAACCACTTGGGATCAGGCCAAATCACCAGAGAAAGAATTGTCCATGGCCCTTGAGGACACTCCGACATTCCACGGCCACCGTTGACACAAAATCCAGAGACAAAAGCCTGAGCAAGCGCCACATACTCGCCCTTTGTTCATAGCCCGGAAAATTCTCACGGTCTGTAGATCGAGCCTTCATACATACATCCCCAAAACTAAGCTGAGTTTGTGTTTTCAGACTTCTGTCCCCACAGGCCTGGCCAACACACCATCCAAGCTGGGGCCCCTGGAGCCACACCTCAGGACTGTGGCTTCCCTCTCCAGGGGAATTCTGCTATTTCCATTGGCCACAACCCAATAGATTAGGAGAATCCGCCAAACTCCCCCAGGCCATCCGAATAATGTTGGCTGCCCAGGACACACAGGGATGATCTCTCACAAGTTAGGAAACTACCTCCACTCAGACCCAGAGACAGATATCCCCATAGAATAAGATTGAACTGGACAGGCACTTAGGCCCTAATCAGATCCATTGCTTTTGATTCCAGTCATCTCTCCTCAGAGGCCTGTTTCCCAATACCAGCATATGGGAGATTCCTTAGGCACTCATCAAAACAATTCTCTTCTCTACATAGGAAACATACTCTTTAGAGCTCCATCAAAACCTCCGGTTATGAACATCCCTCAAGGCCCCGGTTCAAGCACCCCATTCCAAGGTCTACATGGACACAAATGCACATTATGACCCATCCTCAACTCACCCATTTCAACACACCCGCCTCGGTTGCTCCCCTAGATCCAGCAGATCGAACTTGCCTTGGCGCTATGAGACACCTGGAATGGGAGGCAGGCTGCCCAGGCATCCATCCTTAGAACCCTGCTCTGGATAACGTCCTTATGGGATGTCCTGGAGCCATCCAACAGGTCTCGACTGTCCCACAGAAGGAATCATTGCGGTTTGGAGCATCTCACAATTCCCATCGTGGGAAAACCTCCATGTCCTCGTGACACCCTCCCCTTCATGAAGGGGCTGTCATGGACAGAAACTTCGACCTAAGCCAACGTTTGATCCTAGCTCTGTCTTCAGGTATACAGGATCTCGAATCATCTCTGCAGAGGGTGCCTGCCGTCCCCTCACCCCGAAATCTAAGTCTGGCTTGTGTTCTCAGAATTTTTTCATCACACTCCTGGCCCACAAGCCTTCCAGTTTGGGAATTCTGGAGCCACTATGTGGCACTGTGTCTTCCGTCCAGAAGAAAAACGTTGCCCTCTGGGGCTACCCAGTAACCACAAATGAGTACCATCCTGCACGAAACTCGACTGCACCCCAATGATACAGTCTAGCCTGGGCACTAATTCCCTGTCTGCCACAGCCTGAGCCTGCACCTCCCAACACACACTCAACAGCTGGCCGAACACTGAGCACATCAGCCACACCATGGCCTTAGGTCTTCATCTCTTCCCAACCTCAGTTTTCAGGCTTCAGAACCTAGACCTTAAATCCAATCACAGTCCAGGAGTGAAAGTGTTGCAGAAATTAGAACTCCATCTTCCCCATGGCCAGAAAACTTGTGGTTGCCATATTGTGCAACGTTCCCTGTAGGAGAAACCAGCATGGTACATTAGGCCACGCCCTGACTTGAGGGGCTCCTTGGGCACAAAAACACATTGTGAAACTCAGTGTGAGACCATTCCTCAGGGAAGGCCTCTCAGTGTCTGGACCAAGAGCCCACATATGGGGCTTGCCATGTTCTTAGGTCCCAATGTTAACCAGAGGTCTGGTTGTCCAGTCGCCCCTCCCCAGGACTCTGCTCTGGAATCCCACTTTTGGTGGTCCACCTTAGGTAAAAAAAATAATAATAATAAAAAAATAAACAATAAAACAAGAAAGACCTCCTCCCTTCCCACAGAATGACCCCAAACACTTGGGATATGGTCAAATCCCCAGAAAGGGAGCCTCATCGATGGCCCATGAGGACACCCCGACATTCCATGGCAATCGGTGACACATTTCCAGAAAAAAAAAAAAAAAAAAAAAAGCATGAGCCAGCACCTCACATTCGCCCTTTGTTCATATACCGAAGAGTTCTCCTCACGGTCTATAGATCGGGCCGGCCATACCTACATCCCCCAACCTAAGTGGAGTTTGTGTTTTCAGACTTTTGTCCAAATAGCCCTGGACCACACACGCTCCACACTTGGGTCCCTGGAGCCACACCTCAGGACTGTGCTTCCCTTTCAAGGGAATTCTTCCCATTCCATTGGCCACAACCTTGCAAATGAGGAAAAACCTCCAAAGTCACCGAGGCCATCCCATTAGTGTAGGCCGCCCAGGACAAACAGGGGTGATCTCAAACCAGCTGAGCAACTACCTCCACTCAGACAACAGATGTCCCCAGAGAAGAATATTGAACCGGACAGGCCCCTAGGCCCTAATCAGATCCATTGCTTTGGTTTTTAGGCATCTCTCCTCAGAGGCCTCGTCTCCAATACCAGCATATGGTGGTTTCCTGAAGCACCAATAAGAACAAATCTCGTCTCCCCATGGAAAACTTGCTCATTGGAGCTTTGTCATAACCTCTGGTTAGGAGAATCCTTCAGGGCCCTGGTGCCACTGCCCCATACCAAGGTCTCCATGGACTCAAACCAACATTAAGACCATCCTCAGGAAAGTCCATTTCAACTCAGCCCCCTCTGTTGCTACCCCAAGCCAGCAGATCAAACGTTTCTTGTTGCTAGGAGACAATTGGATTGTGAGGCTGACTGCCCAGGCATCCATACTTAGAACCCTGTTCTGGAAAAATACCTTATAAGACGTCCTGGAGCCATCCAACAAATCTTAATTGTCCCACAGAAGGAATCCTTGCGGTTTGGAGCATCTCACAACTCCAATAGTGGGAAAACCCCCATGGGCTCATAATGTCCCCCCTTCATGAAGGGGCCAACATGGACAGAAACTCAAACCTGAGCCAAAGTCTGATCCTCGACCTGACTTCAGACACATGAGATCTCAATTCAGCTCTGCAGAGTGTGGCTGCCATGTCCTTGCCCCGAAACCTAAGCCTAGCTTGTGTTCTCAGACTTCCGTCCTCACTCTCCTGGCCCACAAGCCCTCCAGTTTGGGAATTCCGAAGCCACAATGCAGCACTCTGCCTGCCCTCCAGAAGAAAAACTTTGCCCTATGCTTCTAATAAGAAACCCCAAATGATTTTCTAATGCATGCCACTCGATTGTAAAGCAATTATACAGCCCACCCTGTATTCTAATGCCCTGTCTGGCACAGCCTGAGACAAGACATCCCAAACGACACCCAGACAGCTGGCCCCAACCTGGACACATAGGACCCGCTATGGCTGTAGGTCGTCATCTCTTCCCAACCTCGGTTTTCAGGCTTCAGAACCTAGACCTTATCTCCAATCACTGCCCAGGGTGAACGTGATGCAGAAATTAGAATTCCTCCTTCCCCATGGCCAGAAACCTTGTGGTTGGCATGTTGTCCAACGTTCAATGTGGGAAAACCTGCATTGTCCGAAAGGCCACGCCAGTGCTTGAGGGCCGCCTAGGGCACAGACATGCATTGTGACCTGCAGCGTGAGTCCCGTATTAAAGTAACGCCTCTCAGGGGCTGGACCAAGATCCTGCATATGGGGCTTGTCATATCCATAGGCCCCCAGGCTTAACCCGAGGGCGAGTATTCCAGTTGTCAGTACCCACTGCTATGCTCTAGAATCCCTCTACTGGGGGGACATATGAGGCAAAAAACAGGACACTTCCCTTCCCACAGAATGACCCCAAACACTTGGGGGCTGGACAAACTACCAGAGAGGGAGACTTCTACGACCCATGAGGCAACTCCTACATTAAACGGCCATTGTGGACAAAACATCCAGAGACAAAAGCCTGAGCGACTGCCTCCCTCTCACCCTTCTTTCATATCCAGAGGAGCTCCCCTCATGGACTGTAGATCAGGCCTGCCGTAACCTCGGCCCCAAACCTGAGCTGAGTTAGGGTTTTTGGATGTCTGTCTGCACAGCCATGGCCCACACAGCCTCCAGGCTGGGGTCTCTGGAGCCACACCACAGAACTGTGCCTGCTCTCTCCTAAGAAACTGCCCATTCCATTGGCCACAACTCTACAAAATAGTAGAAACCTCAAGGTCCCCAAGGACATCCCACTACCGCAAGCCGCACTGGACAAATAGGGGCATTATGACACAAGCTGAGCAACTACTACCTCCATGCAGACACACAGACAGATATCCGCAGAGACAGAAGATTGAACCAGACAGGCCCCTAGGCCCTATTATGAACTCTTGCTTTGGTGTCCAGGTATCACTCCTCAGAGGCCTGGGTTCGAAGACCAGCATACAGGGCTTTCCTGAGGCACCAGCCAAAGACCTCTCATCTCCACATGGGAAGCTTCCTTGTTGGAGTTGTGTCAAGCCCTTCGGGTTGGAGAATCCTGCAGAGTCCCTTAGCTACTGCCACATTCCAAGGTCTCCATGGCCACCAACCCACATTATGACTCATCCTCAGGAGAGTCCATTTAAACTCAGCCTTCTGGGTAGCTCACCCAAGAGCCCGCAGATTGAGCGTGCCTTGTCTCCACCAGGCAATGGGAAGGTGAGTTGGCGTTTCTCGGCATCCATGCTTAGGCCCCTGTTCTCGAGTCTTTCTGTATGGGGCATCCTGGAACCATACAATAGTACTCGACTGTCCTGAAGAAGGAAACTTTGAAGTTGGGAGCAGCTCACAACTCCCAGCGTAGGGAAACCTCCCTGGCCTCATGACGCCCCCACCCCCTTCAGGAAGGGGCCGTCATGGACACAAACTCCAGCTTGAGGCAACATCTGATACTCGCCCTGACCTCACCTGCAGGAGATCTCGATTCAGCCTCTTCAGAGAGGGCCTGCCATGCTCTTGGCCCCAAAACTTGTGCTAGCTTGTGTTTTCAGACTTCCTTCCTCACAATCCTGGCCACACCCCTCCAGTTTGGCAATTCTGGAGACACAATGCAGCACTCTGCCTGCCCTCCAGAAGAAAAATGTTGCCCTATAGGGCTAACCGGAAACGCCAAATGAGTAACAACCTGCATGCCACTCGACCACACCCCAATTATACAGTCTAGCCTGTGCACTAAAGCCCTGTCTGACACAGCCTGAGGGCAGACCTCCAGTCCAACACCCAGACAGCTGGCCGTACACAGAGCATATCACACCCACAATGGCTTTAGGCCATCATCTCTACCCAACCTCAGTTTTCACCTTCAGAACCTAGACCTTATCTCCACTCACTGCTCAGGAGTGAACGTGATGCAAGAATCAGAACTTCTCCTTCGCCTTGGCAAGAAACCTAGTGGTTGGCATGTTGTCCAATGTTCATTGTAGGAGAAAGCAGCATGGACTATGAGGCCCCACCTATCCCTGAGGGCCACAATGTGCACAAACACACATTGTGACCCTCAGCGTGAGCCCTATCCTCATGTAAAGCCTCTTAGTCACTGGAACAACAGCCCACATATGGGGCTTGCCAAGCCCCTAGTCCCCCAATCTCAACCAGAGTTCGAGATGTCTAGTCACACCTACTCAGGGCTCTACTCTGGAATCCCTCTTTGGTGGGAGAACTGAGGTAAAAAAAATACATAAAGGACTCTTCCCATCCACAGAATGATCCCAACCACTTGGGATCAGGCCAAATCACCAGAGAAAGAATTGTCCATGGCCCTTGAGGACACTCCGACATTCCACGGCCACCGTTGACACAAAATCCAGAGACAAAAGCCTGAGCAAGCGCCACATACTCGCCCTTTGTTCATAGCCCGGAAAATTCTCACGGTCTGTAGATCGAGCCTTCATACATACATCCCCAAAACTAAGCTGAGTTTGTGTTTTCAGACTTCTGTCCCCACAGGCCTGGCCAACACACCATCCAAGCTGGGGCCCCTGGAGCCACACCTCAGGACTGTGGCTTCCCTCTCCAGGGGAATTCTGCTATTTCCATTGGCCACAACCCAATAGATTAGGAGAATCCGCCAAACTCCCCCAGGCCATCCGAATAATGTTGGCTGCCCAGGACACACAGGGATGATCTCTCACAAGTTAGGAAACTACCTCCACTCAGACCCAGAGACAGATATCCCCATAGAATAAGATTGAACTGGACAGGCACTTAGGCCCTAATCAGATCCATTGCTTTTGATTCCAGTCATCTCTCCTCAGAGGCCTGTTTTCCAATACCAGCATATGGGAGATTCCTTAGGCACTCATCAAAACAATTCTCTTCTCTACATAGGAAACATACTCTTTAGAGCTCCATCAAAACCTCCGGTTATGAACATCCCTCAAGGCCCCGGTTCAAGCACCCCATTCCAAGGTCTACATGGACACAAATGCACATTATGACCCATCCTCAACTCACCCATTTCAACACACCCGCCTCGGTTGCTCCCCTAGATCCAGCAGATCGAACTTGCCTTGGCGCTATGAGACACCTGGAATGGGAGGCAGGCTGCCCAGGCATCCATCCTTAGAACCCTGCTCTGGATAACGTCCTTATGGGATGTCCTGGAGCCATCCAACAGGTCTCGACTGTCCCACAGAAGGAATCATTGCGGTTTGGAGCATCTCACAATTCCCATCGTGGGAAAACCTCCATGTCCTCGTGACACCCTCCCCTTCATGAAGGGGCTGTCATGGACAGAAACTTCGACCTAAGCCAACGTCTGATCCTAGCTCTGTCTTCAGGTATACAGGATCTCGAATCATCTCTGCAGAGGGTGCCTGCCGTCCCCTCACCCCGAAATCTAAGTCTGGCTTGTGTTCTCAGAATTTTTTCATCACACTCCTGGCCCACAAGCCTTCCAGTTTGGGAATTCTGGAGCCACTATGTGGCACTGTGTCTTCCCTCCAGAAGAAAAACGTTGCCCTCTGGGGCTACCCAGTAACCACAAATGAGTACCATCCTGCACGAAACTCGACTGCACCCCAATGATACAGTCTAGCCTGGGCACTAATTCCCTGTCTGCCACAGCCTGAGCCTGCACCTCCCAACCCACACTCAACAGCTGGCCGAACACTGAGCACATCAGCCACACCATGGCCTTAGGTCTTCATCTCTTCCCAACCTCAGTTTTCAGGCTTCAGAACCTAGACCTTAAATCCAATCACAGTCCAGGAGTGAAAGTGTTGCAGAAGTTAGAACTCCATCTTCCCCATGGCCAGAAAACTTGTGGTTGCCATATTGTGCAACGTTCCCTGTAGGAGAAACCAGCATGGTACATTAGGCCACGCCCTGACTTGAGGGGCTCCTTGGGCACAAAAACACATTGTGAAACTCAGTGTGAGACCATTCCTCAGGGAAGGCCTCTCAGTGTCTGGACCAAGAGCCCACATATGGGGCTTGCCATGTTCTTAGGTCCCAATGTTAACCAGAGGTCTGGTTGTCCAGTCGCCCCTCCCCAGGACTCTGCTCTGGAATCCCTCTTTTGGTGGTCCACCTTAGGTAAAAAAAATAATAATAATAAAAAAATAAACAAAAAAACAAGAAAGGCCTCCTCCCTTCCCACAGAATGACCCCAAACTCTTGGGATCGGGTCAAATCCCCAGAAAGGGAGCCTCATCGATGGCCCATGAGGACACCCCGACATTCCATGGCAATCGGTGACACATTTCCAGAAAAAAAAAAAAAAAAAAAAAAAGCATGAGCCAGCACCTCACATTCGCCCTTTGTTCATATCCCGAAGAGTTCTCCTCACGGTCTATAGATCGGGCCGGCCATACCTACATCCCCCAACCTAAGTGGAGTTTGTGTTTTCAGACTTTTGTCCAAATAGCCCTGGACCACACACGCTCCACACTTGGGTCCCTGGAGCCACACCTCAGGACTGTGCTTCCCTTTCAAGGGAATTCTTCCCATTCCATTGGCCACAACCTTGCAAATGAGGAAAAACCTCCAAAGTCACCGAGGCCATCCCATTAGTGTAGGCCGCCCAGGACAAACAGGGGTGATCTCAAACCAGCTGAGCAACTACCTCCACTCAGACAACAGATGTCCCCAGAGAAGAATATTGAACCGGACAGGCCCCTAGGCCCTAATCAGATCCATTGCTTTGGTTTTTAGGCATCTCTCCTCAGAGGCCTCGTCTCCAATACCAGCATATGGTGGTTTCCTGAGGCACCAATAAGAACAAATCTCGTCTCCCCATGGAAAACTTGCTCATTGGAGCTTTGTCATAACCTCTGGTTAGGAGAATCCTTCAGGGCCCTGGTGCCACTGCCCCATACCAAGGTCTCCATGGACTCAAACCAACATTAAGACCATCCTCAGGAAAGTCCATTTCAACTCAGCCCCCTCTGTTGCTACCCCAAGCCAGCAGATCAAACGTTTCTTGTTGCTAGGAGACAATTGGATTGTGAGGCTGACTGCCCAGGCATCCATACTTAGAACCCTGTTCTGGAAAAATACCTTATAAGACGTCCTGGAGCCATCCAACAAATCTTAATTGTCCCACAGAAGGAATCCTTGCGGTTTGGAGCATCTCACAACTCCAATAGTGGGAAAACCCCCATGGGCTCATAATGTCCCCCCTTCATGAAGGGGCCAACATGGACAGAAACTCAAACCTGAGCCAAAGTCTGATCCTCGACCTGACTTCAGACACATGAGATCTCAATTCAGCTCTGCAGAGTGTGGCTGCCATGTCCTTGCCCCGAAACCTAAGCCTAGCTTGTGTTCTCAGACTTCCGTCCTCACTCTCCTGGCCCACAAGCCCTCCAGTTTGGGAATTCCGAAGCCACAATGCAGCACTCTGCCTGCCCTCCAGAAGAAAAACTTTGCCCTATGCTTCTAATAAGAAACCCCAAATGATTTTCTAATGCATGCCACTCGATTGTAAAGCAATTATACAGCCCACCCTGTATTCTAATGCCCTGTCTGGCACAGCCTGAGACAAGACATCCCAAACGACACCCAGACAGCTGGCCCCAACCTGGACACATAGGACCCGCTATGGCTGTAGGTCGTCATCTCTTCCCAACCTCGGTTTTCAGGCTTCAGAACCTAGACCTTATCTCCAATCACTGCCCAGGGTGAACGTGATGCAGAAATTAGAATTCCTCCTTCCCCATGGCCAGAAACCTTGTGGTTGGCATGTTGTCCAACGTTCAATGTGGGAAAACCTGCATTGTCCGAAAGGCCACGCCAGTGCTTGAGGGCCGCCTAGGGCACAGACATGCATTGTGACCTGCAGCGTGAGTCCCGTATTAAAGTAACGCCTCTCAGGGGCTGGACCAAGATCCTGCATATGGGGCTTGTCATATCCATAGGCCCCCAGGCTTAACCCGAGGGCGAGTATTCCAGTTGTCAGTACCCACTGCTATGCTCTAGAATCCCTCTACTGGGGGGACATATGAGGCAAAAAACAGGACACTTCCCTTCCCACAGAATGACCCCAAACACTTGGGGGCTGGACAAACTACCAGAGAGGGAGACTTCTACGACCCATGAGGCAACTCCTACATTAAACGGCCATTGTGGACAAAACATCCAGAGACAAAAGCCTGAGCGACTGCCTCCCTCTCACCCTTCTTTCATATCCAGAGGAGCTCCCCTCATGGACTGTAGATCAGGCCTGCCGTAACCTCGGCCCCAAACCTGAGCTGAGTTAGGGTTTTTGGATGTCTGTCTGCACAGCCATGGCCCACACAGCCTCCAGGCTGGGGTCTCTGGAGCCACACCACAGAACTGTGCCTGCTCTCTCCTAAGAAACTGCCCATTCCATTGGCCACAACTCTACAAAATAGTAGAAACCTCAAGGTCCCCAAGGACATCCCACTACCGCAAGCCGCACTGGACAAATAGGGGCATTATGACACAAGCTGAGCAACTACTACCTCCATGCAGACACACAGACAGATATCCGCAGAGACAGAAGATTGAACCAGACAGGCCCCTAGGCCCTATTATGAACTCTTGCTTTGGTGTCCAGGTATCACTCCTCAGAGGCCTGGGTTCGAAGACCAGCATACGGGGCTTTCCTGAGGCACCAGACAAAAGACCTCTCATCTCCACATGGGAAGCTTCCTTGTTGGAGTTGTGTCAAGCCCTTCGGGTTGGAGAATCCTGCAGAGTCCCTTAGCTACTGCCACATTCCAAGGTCTCCATGGCCACCAACCCACATTATGACTCATCCTCAGGAGAGTCCATTTAAACTCAGCCTTCTGGGTAGCTCACCCAAGAGCCCGCAGATTGAGCGTGCCTTGTCTCCACCAGGCAATGGGAAGGTGAGTTGGCGTTTCTCGGCATCCATGCTTAGGCCCCTGCTCTCGAGTCTTTCTGTATGGGGCATCCTGGAACCATACAATAGTACTCAACTGTCCTGAAGAAGGAAACTTTGAAGTTGGGAGCAGCTCACAACTCTCAGCGTAGGGAAACCTCCCTGGCCTCATGACGCCCCCACCCCCTTCAGGAAGGGGCCGTCATGGACACAAACTCCAGCTTGAGGCAACATCTGATACTCGCCCTGACCTCACCTGCAGGAGATCTCGATTCAGCCTCTTCAGAGTGGGCCTGCCATGCTCTTGGCCCCAAAACTCATGCTAGCTTGTGTTTTTAGACTTCCTTCCTCACAATCCTGGCCACACCCCTCCAGTTTGGCAATTCTGGAGACACAATGCAGCACTCTGCCTGCCCTCCAGAAGAAAAATGTTGCCCTATAGGGCTAACCGGAAACGCCAAATGAGTAACAACCTGCATGCCACTCGACCACACCCCAATTATACAGTCTAGCCTGTGCACTAAAGCCCTGTCTGACACAGCCTGAGGGCAGACCTCCAGTCCAACACCCAGACAGCTGGCCGTACACAGAGCATATCACACCCACAATGGCTTTAGGCCATCATCTCTACCCAACCTCAGTTTTCACCTTCAGAACCTAGACCTTATCTCCACTCACTGCTCAGGAGTGAACGTGATGCAAGAATCAGAACTTCTCCTTCGCCTTGGCAAGAAACCTAGTGGTTGGCATGTTGTCCAATGTTCATTGTAGGAGAAAGCAGCATGGACTATGAGGCCCCACCTATCCCTGAGGGCCACAATGTGCACAAACACACATTGTGACCCTCAGCGTGAGCCCTATCCTCATGTAAAGCCTCTTAGTCACTGGAACAACAGCCCACATATGGGGCTTGCCAAGCCCCTAGTCCCCCAATCTCAACCAGAGTTCGAGATGTCTAGTCACACCTACTCAGGGCTCTACTCTGGAATCCCTCTTTGGTGGGAGAACTGAGGTAAAAAAAATACATAAAGGACTCTTCCCATCCACAGAATGATCCCAACCACTTGGGATCAGGCCAAATCACCAGAGAAAGAATTGTCCATGGCCCTTGAGGACACTCCGACATTCCACGGCCACCGTTGACACAAAATCCAGAGACAAAAGCCTGAGCAAGCGCCACATACTCGCCCTTTGTTCATAGCCCGGAAAATTCTCACGGTCTGTAGATCGAGCCTTCATACATACATCCCCAAAACTAAGCTGAGTTTGTGTTTTCAGACTTCTGTCCCCACAGGCCTGGCCAACACACCATCCAAGCTGGGGCCCCTGGAGCCACACCTCAGGACTGTGGCTTCCCTCTCCAGGGGAATTCTGCTATTTCCATTGGCCACAACCCAATAGATTAGGAGAATCCGCCAAACTCCCCCAGGCCATCCGAATAATGTTGGCTGCCCAGGACACACAGGGATGATCTCTCACAAGTTAGGAAACTACCTCCACTCAGACCCAGAGACAGATATCCCCATAGAATAAGATTGAACTGGACAGGCACTTAGGCCCTAATCAGATCCATTGCTTTTGATTCCAGTCATCTCTCCTCAGAGGCCTGTTTCCCAATACCAGCATATGGGAGATTCCTTAGGCACTCATCAAAACAATTCTCTTCTCTACATAGGAAACATACTCTTTAGAGCTCCATCAAAACCTCCGGTTATGAACATCCCTCAAGGCCCCGGTTCAAGCACCCCATTCCAAGGTCTACATGGACACAAATGCACATTATGACCCATCCTCAACTCACCCATTTCAACACACCCGCCTCGGTTGCTCCCCTAGATCCAGCAGATCGAACTTGCCTTGGCGCTATGAGACACCTGGAATGGGAGGCAGGCTGCGCAGGCATCCATCCTTAGAACCCTGCTCTGGATAACGTCCTTATGGGATGTCCTGGAGCCATCCAACAGGTCTCGACTGTCCCACAGAAGGAATCATTGCGGTTTGGAGCATCTCACAATTCCCATCGTGGGAAAACCTCCATGTCCTCGTGACACCCTCCCCTTCATGAAGGGGCTGTCATGGACAGAAACTTCGACCTAAGCCAACGTCTGATCCTAGCTCTGTCTTCAGGTATACAGGATCTCGAATCATCTCTGCAGAGGGTGCCTGCCGTCCCCTCACCCCGAAATCTAAGTCTGGCTTGTGTTCTCAGAATTTTTTCATCACACTCCTGGCCCACAAGCCTTCCAGTTTGGGAATTCTGGAGCCACTATGTGGCACTGTGTCTTCCCTCCAGAAGAAAAACGTTGCCCTCTGGGGCTACCCAGTAACCACAAATGAGTACCATCCTGCACGAAACTCGACTGCACCCCAATGATACAGTCTAGCCTGGGCACTAATTCCCTGTCTGCCACAGCCTGAGCCTGCACCTCCCAACCCACACTCAACAGCTGGCCGAACACTGAGCACATCAGCCACACCATGGCCTTAGGTCTTCATCTCTTCCCAACCTCAGTTTTCAGGCTTCAGAACCTAGACCTTAAATCCAATCACAGTCCAGGAGTGAAAGTGTTGCAGAAGTTAGAACTCCATCTTCCCCATGGCCAGAAAACTTGTGGTTGCCATATTGTGCAACGTTCCCTGTAGGAGAAACCAGCATGGTACATTAGGCCACGCCCTGACTTGAGGGGCTCCTTGGGCACAAAAACACATTGTGAAACTCAGTGTGAGACCATTCCTCAGGGAAGGCCTCTCAGTGTCTGGACCAAGAGCCCACATATGGGGCTTGCCATGTTCTTAGGTCCCAATGTTAACCAGAGGTCTGGTTGTCCAGTCGCCCCTCCCCAGGACTCTGCTCTGGAATCCCTCTTTTGGTGGTCCACCTTAGGTAAAAAAAATAATAATAATAAAAAAATAAACAAAAAAACAAGAAAGGCCTCCTCCCTTCCCACAGAATGACCCCAAACTCTTGGGATCGGGTCAAATCCCCAGAAAGGGAGCCTCATCGATGGCCCATGAGGACACCCCGACATTCCATGGCAATCGGTGACACATTTCCAGAAAAAAAAAAAAAAAAAAAAAAAAGCATGAGCCAGCACCTCACATTCGCCCTTTGTTCATATCCCGAAGAGTTCTCCTCACGGTCTATAGATCGGGCCGGCCATACCTACATCCCCCAACCTAAGTGGAGTTTGTGTTTTCAGACTTTTGTCCAAATAGCCCTGGACCACACACGCTCCACACTTGGGTCCCTGGAGCCACACCTCAGGACTGTGCTTCCCTTTCAAGGGAATTCTTCCCATTCCATTGGCCACAACCTTGCAAATGAGGAAAAACCTCCAAAGTCACCGAGGCCATCCCATTAGTGTAGGCCGCCCAGGACAAACAGGGGTGATCTCAAACCAGCTGAGCAACTACCTCCACTCAGACAACAGATGTCCCCAGAGAAGAATATTGAACCGGACAGGCCCCTAGGCCCTAATCAGATCCATTGCTTTGGTTTTTAGGCATCTCTCCTCAGAGGCCTCGTCTCCAATACCAGCATATGGTGGTTTCCTGAGGCACCAATAAGAACAAATCTCGTCTCCCCATGGAAAACTTGCTCATTGGAGCTTTGTCATAACCTCTGGTTAGGAGAATCCTTCAGGGCCCTGGTGCCACTGCCCCATACCAAGGTCTCCATGGACTCAAACCAACATTAAGACCATCCTCAGGAAAGTCCATTTCAACTCAGCCCCCTCTGTTGCTACCCCAAGCCAGCAGATCAAACGTTTCTTGTTGCTAGGAGACAATTGGATTGTGAGGCTGACTGCCCAGGCATCCATACTTAGAACCCTGTTCTGGAAAAATACCTTATAAGACGTCCTGGAGCCATCCAACAAATCTTAATTGTCCCACAGAAGGAATCCTTGCGGTTTGGAGCATCTCACAACTCCAATAGTGGGAAAACCCCCATGGGCTCATAATGTCCCCCCTTCATGAAGGGGCCAACATGGACAGAAACTCAAACCTGAGCCAAAGTCTGATCCTCGACCTGACTTCAGACACATGAGATCTCAATTCAGCTCTGCAGAGTGTGGCTGCCATGTCCTTGCCCCGAAACCTAAGCCTAGCTTGTGTTCTCAGACTTCCGTCCTCACTCTCCTGGCCCACAAGCCCTCCAGTTTGGGAATTCCGAAGCCACAATGCAGCACTCTGCCTGCCCTCCAGAAGAAAAACTTTGCCCTATGCTTCTAATAAGAAACCCCAAATGATTTTCTAATGCATGCCACTCGATTGTAAAGCAATTATACAGCCCACCCTGTATTCTAATGCCCTGTCTGGCACAGCCTGAGACAAGACATCCCAAACGACACCCAGACAGCTGGCCCCAACCTGGACACATAGGACCCGCTATGGCTGTAGGTCGTCATCTCTTCCCAACCTCGGTTTTCAGGCTTCAGAACCTAGACCTTATCTCCAATCACTGCCCAGGGTGAACGTGATGCAGAAATTAGAATTCCTCCTTCCCCATGGCCAGAAACCTTGTGGTTGGCATGTTGTCCAACGTTCAATGTGGGAAAACCTGCATTGTCCGAAAGGCCACGCCAGTGCTTGAGGGCCGCCTAGGGCACAGACATGCATTGTGACCTGCAGCGTGAGTCCCGTATTAAAGTAACGCCTCTCAGGGGCTGGACCAAGATCCTGCATATGGGGCTTGTCATATCCATAGGCCCCCAGGCTTAACCCGAGGGCGAGTATTCCAGTTGTCAGTACCCACTGCTATGCTCTAGAATCCCTCTACTGGGGGGACATATGAGGCAAAAAACAGGACACTTCCCTTCCCACAGAATGACCCCAAACACTTGGGGGCTGGACAAACTACCAGAGAGGGAGACTTCTACGACCCATGAGGCAACTCCTACATTAAACGGCCATTGTGGACAAAACATCCAGAGACAAAAGCCTGAGCGACTGCCTCCCTCTCACCCTTCTTTCATATCCAGAGGAGCTCCCCTCATGGACTGTAGATCAGGCCTGCCGTAACCTCGGCCCCAAACCTGAGCTGAGTTAGGGTTTTTGGATGTCTGTCTGCACAGCCATGGCCCACACAGCCTCCAGGCTGGGGTCTCTGGAGCCACACCACAGAACTGTGCCTGCTCTCTCCTAAGAAACTGCCCATTCCATTGGCCACAACTCTACAAAATAGTAGAAACCTCAAGGTCCCCAAGGACATCCCACTACCGCAAGCCGCACTGGACAAATAGGGGCATTATGACACAAGCTGAGCAACTACTACCTCCATGCAGACACACAGACAGATATCCGCAGAGACAGAAGATTGAACCAGACAGGCCCCTAGGCCCTATTATGAACTCTTGCTTTGGTGTCCAGGTATCACTCCTCAGAGGCCTGGGTTCGAAGACCAGCATACGGGGCTTTCCTGAGGCACCAGACAAAAGACCTCTCATCTCCATATGGGAAGCTTCCTTGTTGGAGTTGTGTCAAGCCCTTCGGGTTGGAGAATCCTGCAGAGTCCCTTAGCTACTGCCACATTCCAAGGTCTCCATGGCCACCAACCCACATTATGACTCATCCTCAGGAGAGTCCATTTAAACTCAGCCTTCTGGGTAGCTCACCCAAGAGCCCGCAGATTGAGCGTGCCTTGTCTCCACCAGGCAATGGGAAGGTGAGTTGGCGTTTCTCGGCATCCATGCTTAGGCCCCTGCTCTCGAGTCTTTCTGTATGGGGCATCCTGGAACCATACAATAGTACTCAACTGTCCTGAAGAAGGAAACTTTGAAGTTGGGAGCAGCTCACAACTCTCAGCGTAGGGAAACCTCCCTGGCCTCATGACGCCCCCACCCCCTTCAGGAAGGGGCCGTCATGGACACAAACTCCAGCTTGAGGCAACATCTGATACTTGCCCTGACCTCACCTGCAGGAGATCTCGATTCAGCCTCTTCAGAGTGGGCCTGCCATGCTCTTGGCCCCAAAACTCATGCTAGCTTGTGTTTTTAGACTTCCTTCCTCACAATCCTGGCCACACCCCTCCAGTTTGGCAATTCTGGAGACACAATGCAGCACTCTGCCTGCCCTCCAGAAGAAAAATGTTGCCCTATAGGGCTAACCGGAAACGCCAAATGAGTAACAACCTGCATGCCACTCGACCACACCCCAATTATACAGTCTAACCTGCATGCCACTCGACCACACCCCAATTATACAGTCTAGCCTGTGCACTAAAGCCCTGTCTGACACAGCCTGAGGGCAGACCTCCAGTCCAACACCCAGACAGCTGGCCGTACACAGAGCATATCACACCCACAATGGCTTTAGGCCATCATCTCTACCCAACCTCAGTTTTCACCTTCAGAACCTAGACCTTATCTCCACTCACTGCTCAGGAGTGAACGTGATGCAAGAATCAGAACTTCTCCTTCGCCTTGGCAAGAAACCTAGTGGTTGGCATGTTGTCCAATGTTCATTGTAGGAGAAAGCAGCATGGACTATGAGGCCCCACCTATCCCTGAGGGCCACAATGTGCACAAACACACATTGTGACCCTCAGCGTGAGCCCTATCCTCATGTAAAGCCTCTTAGTCACTGGAACAACAGCCCACATATGGGGCTTGCCAAGCCCCTAGTCCCCCAATCTCAACCAGAGTTCGAGATGTCTAGTCACACCTACTCAGGGCTCTACTCTGGAATCCCTCTTTGGTGGGAGAACTGAGGTAAAAAAAATACATAAAGGACTCTTCCCATCCACAGAATGATCCCAACCACTTGGGATCAGGCCAAATCACCAGAGAAAGAATTGTCCATGGCCCTTGAGGACACTCCGACATTCCACGGCCACCGTTGACACAAAATCCAGAGACAAAAGCCTGAGCAAGCGCCACATACTCGCCCTTTGTTCATAGCCCGGAAAATTCTCACGGTCTGTAGATCGAGCCTTCATACATACATCCCCAAAACTAAGCTGAGTTTGTGTTTTCAGACTTCTGTCCCCACAGGCCTGGCCAACACACCATCCAAGCTGGGGCCCCTGGAGCCACACCTCAGGACTGTGGCTTCCCTCTCCAGGGGAATTCTGCTATTTCCATTGGCCACAACCCAATAGATTAGGAGAATCCGCCAAACTCCCCCAGGCCATCCGAATAATGTTGGCTGCCCAGGACACACAGGGATGATCTCTCACAAGTTAGGAAACTACCTCCACTCAGACCCAGAGACAGATATCCCCATAGAATAAGATTGAACTGGACAGGCACTTAGGCCCTAATCAGATCCATTGCTTTTGATTCCAGTCATCTCTCCTCAGAGGCCTGTTTCCCAATACCAGCATATGGGAGATTCCTTAGGCACTCATCAAAACAATTCTCTTCTCTACATAGGAAACATACTCTTTAGAGCTCCATCAAAACCTCCGGTTATGAACATCCCTCAAGGCCCCGGTTCAAGCACCCCATTCCAAGGTCTACATGGACACAAATGCACATTATGACCCATCCTCAACTCACCCATTTCAACACACCCGCCTCGGTTGCTCCCCTAGATCCAGCAGATCGAACTTGCCTTGGCGCTATGAGACACCTGGAATGGGAGGCAGGCTGCGCAGGCATCCATCCTTAGAACCCTGCTCTGGATAACGTCCTTATGGGATGTCCTGGAGCCATCCAACAGGTCTCGACTGTCCCACAGAAGGAATCATTGCGGTTTGGAGCATCTCACAATTCCCATCGTGGGAAAACCTCCATGTCCTCGTGACACCCTCCCCTTCATGAAGGGGCTGTCATGGACAGAAAGTTCGACCTAAGCCAACGTCTGATCCTAGCTCTGTCTTCAGGTATACAGGATCTCGAATCATCTCTGCAGAGGGTGCCTGCCGTCCCCTCACCCCGAAATCTAAGTCTGGCTTGTGTTCTCAGAATTTTTTCATCACACTCCTGGCCCACAAGCCTTCCAGTTTGGGAATTCTGGAGCCACTATGTGGCACTGTGTCTTCCCTCCAGAAGAAAAACGTTGCCCTCTGGGGCTACCCAGTAACCACAAATGAGTACCATCCTGCACGAAACTCGACTGCACCCCAATGATACAGTCTAGCCTGGGCACTAATTCCCTGTCTGCCACAGCCTGAGCCTGCACCTCCCAACCCACACTCAACAGCTGGCCGAACACTGAGCACATCAGCCACACCATGGCCTTAGGTCTTCATCTCTTCCCAACCTCAGTTTTCAGGCTTCAGAACCTAGACCTTAAATCCAATCACAGTCCAGGAGTGAAAGTGTTGCAGAAATTAGAACTCCATCTTCCCCATGGCCAGAAAACTTGTGGTTGCCATATTGTGCAACGTTCCCTGTAGGAGAAACCAGCATGGTACATTAGGCCACGCCCTGACTTGAGGGGCTCCTTGGGCACAAAAACACATTGTGAAACTCAGTGTGAGACCATTCCTCAGGGAAGGCCTCTCAGTGTCTGGACCAAGAGCCCACATATGGGGCTTGCCATGTTCTTAGGTCCCAATGTTAACCAGAGGTCTGGTTGTCCAGTCGCCCCTCCCCAGGACTCTGCTCTGGAATCCCTCTTTTGGTGGTCCACCTTAGGTAAAAAAAATAATAATAATAAAAAAATAAACAAAAAAACAAGAAAGGCCTCCTCCCTTCCCACAGAATGACCCCAAACTCTTGGGATCGGGTCAAATCCCCAGAAAGGGAGCCTCATCGATGGCCCATGAGGACACCCCGACATTCCATGGCAATCGGTGACACATTTCCAGAAAAAAAAAAAAAAAAAAAAAAAAGCATGAGCCAGCACCTCACATTCGCCCTTTGTTCATATCCCGAAGAGTTCTCCTCACGGTCTATAGATCGGGCCGGCCATACCTACATCCCCCAACCTAAGTGGAGTTTGTGTTTTCAGACTTTTGTCCAAATAGCCCTGGACCACACACGCTCCACACTTGGGTCCCTGGAGCCACACCTCAGGACTGTGCTTCCCTTTCAAGGGAATTCTTCCCATTCCATTGGCCACAACCTTGCAAATGAGGAAAAACCTCCAAAGTCACCGAGGCCATCCCATTAGTGTAGGCCGCCCAGGACAAACAGGGGTGATCTCAAACCAGCTGAGCAACTACCTCCACTCAGACAACAGATGTCCCCAGAGAAGAATATTGAACCGGACAGGCCCCTAGGCCCTAATCAGATCCATTGCTTTGGTTTTTAGGCATCTCTCCTCAGAGGCCTCGTCTCCAATACCAGCATATGGTGGTTTCCTGAGGCACCAATAAGAACAAATCTCGTCTCCCCATGGAAAACTTGCTCATTGGAGCTTTGTCATAACCTCTGGTTAGGAGAATCCTTCAGGGCCCTGGTGCCACTGCCCCATACCAAGGTCTCCATGGACTCAAACCAACATTAAGACCATCCTCAGGAAAGTCCATTTCAACTCAGCCCCCTCTGTTGCTACCCCAAGCCAGCAGATCAAACGTTTCTTGTTGCTAGGAGACAATTGGATTGTGAGGCTGACTGCCCAGGCATCCATACTTAGAACCCTGTTCTGGAAAAATACCTTATAAGACGTCCTGGAGCCATCCAACAAATCTTAATTGTCCCACAGAAGGAATCCTTGCGGTTTGGAGCATCTCACAACTCCAATAGTGGGAAAACCACCATGGGCTCATAATGTCCCCCCTTCATGAAGGGGCCAACATGGACAGAAACTCAAACCTGAGCCAAAGTCTGATCCTCGACCTGACTTCAGACACATGAGATCTCAATTCAGCTCTGCAGAGTGTGGCTGCCATGTCCTTGCCCCGAAACCTAAGCCTAGCTTGTGTTCTCAGACTTCCGTCCTCACTCTCCTGGCCCACAAGCCCTCCAGTTTGGGAATTCCGAAGCCACAATGCAGCACTCTGCCTGCCCTCCAGAAGAAAAACTTTGCCCTATGCTTCTAATAAGAAACCCCAAATGATTTTCTAATGCATGCCACTCGATTGTAAAGCAATTATACAGCCCACCCTGTATTCTAATGCCCTGTCTGGCACAGCCTGAGACAAGACATCCCAAACGACACCCAGACAGCTGGCCCCAACCTGGACACATAGGACCCGCTATGGCTGTAGGTCGTCATCTCTTCCCAACCTTGGTTTTCAGGCTTCAGAACCTAGACCTTATCTCCAATCACTGCCCAGGGTGAACGTGATGCAGAAATTAGAATTCCTCCTTCCCCATGGCCAGAAACCTTGTGGTTGGCATGTTGTCCAACGTTCAATGTGGGAAAACCTGCATTGTCCGAAAGGCCACGCCAGTGCTTGAGGGCCGCCTAGGGCACAGACATGCATTGTGACCTGCAGCGTGAGTCCCGTATTAAAGTAACGCCTCTCAGGGGCTGGACCAAGATCCTGCATATGGGGCTTGTCATATCCATAGGCCCCCAGGCTTAACCCGAGGGCGAGTATTCCAGTTGTCAGTACCCACTGCTATGCTCTAGAATCCCTCTACTGGGGGGACATATGAGGCAAAAAACAGGACACTTCCCTTCCCACAGAATGACCCCAAACACTTGGGGGCTGGACAAACTACCAGAGAGGGAGACTTCTACGACCCATGAGGCAACTCCTACATTAAACGGCCATTGTGGACAAAACATCCAGAGACAAAAGCCTGAGCGACTGCCTCCCTCTCACCCTTCTTTCATATCCAGAGGAGCTCCCCTCATGGACTGTAGATCAGGCCTGCCGTAACCTCGGCCCCAAACCTGAGCTGAGTTAGGGTTTTTGGATGTCTGTCTGCACAGCCATGGCCCACACAGCCTCCAGGCTGGGGTCTCTGGAGCCACACCACAGAACTGTGCCTGCTCTCCTCCTAAGAAACTGCCCATTCCATTGGCCACGGACATCCCAACAAGCCGCACTGGACAAATAGGGGCATTATGACACAAGCTGAGCAACTACTACCTCCATGCAGACACACAGACAGATATCCGCAGAGACAGAAGATTGAACCAGACAGGCCCCTAGGCCCTATTATGAACTCTTGCTTTGGTGTCCAGGTATCACTCCTCAGAGGCCTGGGTTCGAAGACCAGCATACGGGGCTTTCCTGAGGCACCAGACAAAAGACCTCTCATCTCCACATGGGAAGCTTCCTTGTTGGAGTTGTGTCAAGCCCTTCGGGTTGGAGAATCCTGCAGAGTCCCTTAGCTACTGCCACATTCCAAGGTCTCCATGGCCACCAACCCACATTATGACTCATCCTCAGGAGAGTCCATTTAAACTCAGCCTTCTGGGTAGCTCACCCAAGAGCCCGCAGATTGAGCGTGCCTTGTCTCCACCAGGCAATGGGAAGGTGAGTTGGCGTTTCTCGGCATCCATGCTTAGGCCCCTGCTCTCGAGTCTTTCTGTATGGGGCATCCTGGAACCATACAATAGTACTCAACTGTCCTGAAGAAGGAAACTTTGAAGTTGGGAGCAGCTCACAACTCCCAGCATAGGGAAACCTCCCTGGCCTCATGACGCCCCCACCCCCTTCAGGAAGGGGCCGTCATGGACACAAACTCCAGCTTGAGGCAACATCTGATACTCGCCCTGACCTCACCTGCAGGAGATCTCGATTCAGCCTCTTCAGAGTGGGCCTGCCATGCTCTTGGCCCCAAAACTCATGCTAGCTTGTGTTTTCAGACTTCCTTCCTCACAATCCTGGCCACACCCCTCCAGTTTGGCAATTCTGGAGACACAATGCAGCACTCTGCCTGCCCTCCAGAAGAAAAATGTTGCCCTATAGGGCTAACCGGAAACGCCAAATGAGTAACAACCTGCATGCCACTCGACCACACCCCAATTATACAGTCTAGCCTGTGCACTAAAGCCCTGTCTGACACAGCCTGAGGGCAGACCTCCAGTCCAACACCCAGACAGCTGGCCGTACACAGAGCATATCACACCCACAATGGCTTTAGGCCATCATCTCTACCCAACCTCAGTTTTCACCTTCAGAACCTAGACCTTATCTCCACTCACTGCTCAGGAGTGAACGTGATGCAAGAATCAGAACTTCTCCTTCGCCTTGGCAAGAAACCTAGTGGTTGGCATGTTGTCCAATGTTCATTGTAGGAGAAAGCAGCATGGACTATGAGGCCCCACCTATCCCTGAGGGCCACAATGTGCACAAACACACATTGTGACCCTCAGCGTGAGCCCTATCCTCATGTAAAGACTCTTAGTCACTGGAACAACAGCCCACATATGGGGCTTGCCAAGCCCCTAGTCCCCCAATCTCAACCAGAGTTCGAGATGTCTAGTCACACCTACTCAGGGCTCTACTCTGGAATCCCTCTTTGGTGGGAGAACTGAGGTAAAAAAAATACATAAAGGACTCTTCCCATCCACAGAATGATCCCAACCACTTGGGATCAGGCCAAATCACCAGAGAAAGAATTGTCCATGGCCCTTGAGGACACTCCGACATTCCACGGCCACCGTTGACACAAAATCCAGAGACAAAAGCCTGAGCAAGCGCCACATACTCGCCCTTTGTTCATAGCCCGGAAAATTCTCACGGTCTGTAGATCGAGCCTTCATACATACATCCCCAAAACTAAGCTGAGTTTGTGTTTTCAGACTTCTGTCCCCACAGGCCTGGCCAACACACCATCCAAGCTGGGGCCCCTGGAGCCACACCTCAGGACTGTGGCTTCCCTCTCCAGGGGAATTCTGCTATTTCCATTGGCCACAACCCAATAGATTAGGAGAATCCGCCAAACTCCCCCAGGCCATCCGAATAATGTTGGCTGCCCAGGACACACAGGGATGATCTCTCACAAGTTAGGAAACTACCTCCACTCAGACCCAGAGACAGATATCCCCATAGAATAAGATTGAACTGGACAGGCACTTAGGCCCTAATCAGATCCATTGCTTTTGATTCCAGTCATCTCTCCTCAGAGGCCTGTTTTCCAATACCAGCATATGGGAGATTCCTTAGGCACTCATCAAAACAATTCTCTTCTCTACATAGGAAACATACTCTTTAGAGCTCCATCAAAACCTCCGGTTATGAACATCCCTCAAGGCCCCGGTTCAAGCACCCCATTCCAAGGTCTACATGGACACAAATGCACATTATGACCCATCCTCAACTCACCCATTTCAACACACCCGCCTCGGTTGCTCCCCTAGATCCAGCAGATCGAACTTGCCTTGGCGCTATGAGACACCTGGAATGGGAGGCAGGCTGCCCAGGCATCCATCCTTAGAACCCTGCTCTGGATAACGTCCTTATGGGATGTCCTGGAGCCATCCAACAGGTCTCGACTGTCCCACAGAAGGAATCATTGCGGTTTGGAGCATCTCACAATTCCCATCGTGGGAAAACCTCCATGTCCTCGTGACACCCTCCCCTTCATGAAGGGGCTGTCATGGACAGAAACTTCGACCTAAGCCAACGTCTGATCCTAGCTCTGTCTTCAGGTATACAGGATCTCGAATCATCTCTGCAGAGGGTGCCTGCCGTCCCCTCACCCCGAAATCTAAGTCTGGCTTGTGTTCTCAGAATTTTTTCATCACACTCCTGGCCCACAAGCCTTCCAGTTTGGGAATTCTGGAGCCACTATGTGGCACTGTGTCTTCCCTCCAGAAGAAAAACGTTGCCCTCTGGGGCTACCCAGTAACCACAAATGAGTACCATCCTGCACGAAACTCGACTGCACCCCAATGATACAGTCTAGCCTGGGCACTAATTCCCTGTCTGCCACAGCCTGAGCCTGCACCTCCCAACCCACACTCAACAGCTGGCCGAACACTGAGCACATCAGCCACACCATGGCCTTAGGTCTTCATCTCTTCCCAACCTCAGTTTTCAGGCTTCAGAACCTAGACCTTAAATCCAATCACAGTCCAGGAGTGAAAGTGTTGCAGAAATTAGAACTCCATCTTCCCCATGGCCAGAAAACTTGTGGTTGCCATATTGTGCAACGTTCCCTGTAGGAGAAACCAGCATGGTACATTAGGCCACGCCCTGACTTGAGGGGCTCCTTGGGCACAAAAACACATTGTGAAACTCAGTGTGAGACCATTCCTCAGGGAAGGCCTCTCAGTGTCTGGACCAAGAGCCCACATATGGGGCTTGCCATGTTCTTAGGTCCCAATGTTAACCAGAGGTCTGGTTGTCCAGTCGCCCCTCCCCAGGACTCTGCTCTGGAATCCCTCTTTTGGTGGTCCACCTTAGGTAAAAAAAATAATAATAAAAAAAAAATAAACAAAAAAACAAGAAAGGCCTCCTCCCTTCCCACAGAATGACCCCAAACTCTTGGGATCGGGTCAAATCCCCAGAAAGGGAGCCTCATCGATGGCCCATGAGGACACCCCGACATTCCATGGCAATCGGTGACACATTTCCAGAAAAAAAAAAAAAAAAAAAAAAAAGCATGAGCCAGCACCTCACATTCGCCCTTTGTTCATATCCCGAAGAGTTCTCCTCACGGTCTATAGATCGGGCCGGCCATACCTACATCCCCCAACCTAAGTGGAGTTTGTGTTTTCAGACTTTTGTCCAAATAGCCCTGGACCACACACGCTCCACACTTGGGTCCCTGGAGCCACACCTCAGGACTGTGCTTCCCTTTCAAGGGAATTCTTCCCATTCCACTGGCCACAACCTTGCAAATGAGGAAAAACCTCCAAAGTCACCGAGGCCATCCCATTAGTGTAGGCCGCCCAGGACAAACAGGGGTGATCTCAAACCAGCTGAGCAACTACCTCCACTCAGACAACAGATGTCCCCAGAGAAGAATATTGAACCGGACAGGCCCCTAGGCCCTAATCAGATCCATTGCTTTGGTTTTTAGGCATCTCTCCTCAGAGGCCTCGTTTCCAATACCAGCATATGGTGGTTTCCTGAGGCACCAATAAGAACAAATCTCGTCTCCCCATGGAAAACTTGCTCATTGGAGCTTTGTCATAACCTCTGGTTAGGAGAATCCTTCAGGGCCCTGGTGCCACTGCCCCATACCAAGGTCTCCATGGACTCAAACCAACATTAAGACCATCCTCAGGAAAGTCCATTTCAACTCAGCCCCCTCTGTTGCTACCCCAAGCCAGCAGATCAAACGTTTCTTGTTGCTAGGAGACAATTGGATTGTGAGGCTGACTGCCCAGGCATCCATACTTAGAACCCTGTTCTGGAAAAATACCTTATAAGACGTCCTGGAGCCATCCAACAAATCTTAATTGTCCCACAGAAGGAATCCTTGCGGTTTGGAGCATCTCACAACTCCAATAGTGGGAAAACCACCATGGGCTCATAATGTCCCCCCTTCATGAAGGGGCCAACATGGACAGAAACTCAAACCTGAGCCAAAGTCTGATCCTCGACCTGACTTCAGACACATGAGATCTCAATTCAGCTCTGCAGAGTGTGGCTGCCATGTCCTTGCCCCGAAACCTAAGCCTAGCTTGTGTTCTCAGACTTCCGTCCTCACTCTCCTGGCCCACAAGCCCTCCAGTTTGGGAATTCCGAAGCCACAATGCAGCACTCTGCCTGCCCTCCAGAAGAAAAACTTTGCCCTATGCTTCTAATAAGAAACCCCAAATGATTTTCTAATGCATGCCACTCGATTGTAAAGCAATTATACAGCCCACCCTGTATTCTAATGCCCTGTCTGGCACAGCCTGAGACAAGACATCCCAAACGACACCCAGACAGCTGGCCCCAACCTGGACACATAGGACCCGCTATGGCTGTAGGTCGTCATCTCTTCCCAACCTCGGTTTTCAGGCTTCAGAACCTAGACCTTATCTCCAATCACTGCCCAGGGTGAACGTGATGCAGAAATTAGAATTCCTCCTTCCCCATGGCCAGAAACCTTGTGGTTGGCATGTTGTCCAACGTTCAATGTGGGAAAACCTGCATTGTCCGAAAGGCCACGCCAGTGCTTGAGGGCCGCCTAGGGCACAGACATGCATTGTGACCTGCAGCGTGAGTCCCGTATTAAAGTAACGCCTCTCAGGGGCTGGACCAAGATCCTGCATATGGGGCTTGTCATATCCATAGGCCCCCAGGCTTAACCCGAGGGCGAGTATTCCAGTTGTCAGTACCCACTGCTATGCTCTAGAATCCCTCTACTGGGGGGACATATGAGGCAAAAAACAGGACACTTCCCTTCCCACAGAATGACCCCAAACACTTGGGGGCTGGACAAACTACCAGAGAGGGAGACTTCTACGACCCATGAGGCAACTCCTACATTAAACGGCCATTGTGGACAAAACATCCAGAGACAAAAGCCTGAGCGACTGCCTCCCTCTCACCCTTCTTTCATATCCAGAGGAGCTCCCCTCATGGACTGTAGATCAGGCCTGCCGTAACCTCGGCCCCAAACCTGAGCTGAGTTAGGGTTTTTGGATGTCTGTCTGCACAGCCATGGCCCACACAGCCTCCAGGCTGGGGTCTCTGGAGCCACACCACAGAACTGTGCCTGCTCTCTCCTAAGAAACTGCCCATTCCATTGGCCACAACTCTACAAAATAGTAGAAACCTCAAGGTCCCCAAGGACATCCCACTACCGCAAGCCGCACTGGACAAATAGGGGCATTATGACACAAGCTGAGCAACTACTACCTCCACGCAGACACACAGACAGATATCCGCAGAGACAGAAGATTGAACCAGACAGGCCCCTAGGCCCTATTATGAACTCTTGCTTTGGTGTCCAGGTATCACTCCTCAGAGGCCTGGGTTCGAAGACCAGCATACGGGGCTTTCCTGAGGCACCAGACAAAAGACCTCTCATCTCCACATGGGAAGCTTCCTTGTTGGAGTTGTGTCAAGCCCTTCGGGTTGGAGAATCCTGCAGAGTCCCTTAGCTACTGCCACATTCCAAGGTCTCCATGGCCACCAACCCACATTATGACTCATCCTCAGGAGAGTCCATTTAAACTCAGCCTTCTGGGTAGCTCACCCAAGAGCCCGCAGATTGAGCGTGCCTTGTCTCCACCAGGCAATGGGAAGGTGAGTTGGCGTTTCTCGGCATCCATGCTTAGGCCCCTGCTCTCGAGTCTTTCTGTATGGGGCATCCTGGAACCATACAATAGTACTCGACTGTCCTGAAGAAGGAAACTTTGAAGTTGGGAGCAGCTCACAACTCCCAGCGTAGGGAAACCTCCCTGGCCTCATGACGCCCCCACCCCCTTCAGGAAGGGGCCGTCATGGACACAAACTCCAGCTTGAGGCAACATCTGATACTCGCCCTGACCTCACCTGCAGGAGATCTCGATTCAGCCTCTTCAGAGTGGGCCTGCCATGCTCTTGGCCCCAAAACTCATGCTAGCTTGTGTTTTCAGACTTCCTTCCTCACAATCCTGGCCACACCCCTCCAGTTTGGCAATTCTGGAGACACAATGCAGCACTCTGCCTGCCCTCCAGAAGAAAAATGTTGCCCTATAGGGCTAACCGGAAACGCCAAATGAGTAACAACCTGCATGCCACTCGACCACACCCCAATTATACAGTCTAGCCTGTGCACTAAAGCCCTGTCTGACACAGCCTGAGGGCAGACCTCCAGTCCAACACCCAGACAGCTGGCCGTACACAGAGCATATCACACCCACAATGGCTTTAGGCCATCATCTCTACCCAACCTCAGTTTTCACCTTCAGAACCTAGACCTTATCTCCACTCACTGCTCAGGAGTGAACGTGATGCAAGAATCAGAACTTCTCCTTCGCCTTGGCAAGAAACCTAGTGGTTGGCATGTTGTCCAATGTTCATTGTAGGAGAAAGCAGCATGGACTATGAGGCCCCACCTATCCCTGAGGGCCACAATGTGCACAAACACACATTGTGACCCTCAGCGTGAGCCCTATCCTCATGTAAAGCCTCTTAGTCACTGGAACAACAGCCCACATATGGGGCTTGCCAAGCCCCTAGTCCCCCAATCTCAACCAGAGTTCGAGATGTCTAGTCACACCTACTCAGGGCTCTACTCTGGAATCCCTCTTTGGTGGGAGAACTGAGGTAAAAAAAATACATAAAGGACTCTTCCCATCCACAGAATGATCCCAACCACTTGGGATCAGGCCAAATCACCAGAGAAAGAATTGTCCATGGCCCTTGAGGACACTCCGACATTCCACGGCCACCGTTGACACAAAATCCAGAGACAAAAGCCTGAGCAAGCGCCACATACTCGCCCTTTGTTCATAGCCCGGAAAATTCTCACGGTCTGTAGATCGAGCCTTCATACATACATCCCCAAAACTAAGCTGAGTTTGTGTTTTCAGACTTCTGTCCCCACAGGCCTGGCCAACACACCATCCAAGCTGGGGCCCCTGGAGCCACACCTCAGGACTGTGGCTTCCCTCTCCAGGGGAATTCTGCTATTTCCATTGGCCACAACCCAATAGATTAGGAGAATCCGCCAAACTCCCCCAGGCCATCCGAATAATGTTGGCTGCCCAGGACACACAGGGATGATCTCTCACAAGTTAGGAAACTACCTCCACTCAGACCCAGAGACAGATATCCCCATAGAATAAGATTGAACTGGACAGGCACTTAGGCCCTAATCAGATCCATTGCTTTTGATTCCAGTCATCTCTCCTCAGAGGCCTGTTTCCCAATACCAGCATATGGGAGATTCCTTAGGCACTCATCAAAACAATTCTCTTCTCTACATAGGAAACATACTCTTTAGAGCTCCATCAAAACCTCCGGTTATGAACATCCCTCAAGGCCCCGGTTCAAGCACCCCATTCCAAGGTCTACATGGACACAAATGCACATTATGACCCATCCTCAACTCACCCATTTCAACACACCCGCCTCGGTTGCTCCCCTAGATCCAGCAGATCGAACTTGCCTTGGCGCTATGAGACACCTGGAATGGGAGGCAGGCTGCGCAGGCATCCATCCTTAGAACCCTGCTCTGGATAACGTCCTTATGGGATGTCCTGGAGCCATCCAACAGGTCTCGACTGTCCCACAGAAGGAATCATTGCGGTTTGGAGCATCTCACAATTCCCATCGTGGGAAAACCTCCATGTCCTCGTGACACCCTCCCCTTCATGAAGGGGCTGTCATGGACAGAAACTTCGACCTAAGCCAACGTCTGATCCTAGCTCTGTCTTCAGGTATACAGGATCTCGAATCATCTCTGCAGAGGGTGCCTGCCGTCCCCTCACCCCGAAATCTAAGTCTGGCTTGTGTTCTCAGAATTTTTTCATCACACTCCTGGCCCACAAGCCTTCCAGTTTGGGAATTCTGGAGCCACTATGTGGCACTGTGTCTTCCCTCCAGAAGAAAAACGTTGCCCTCTGGGGCTACCCAGTAACCACAAATGAGTACCATCCTGCACGAAACTCGACTGCACCCCAATGATACAGTCTAGCCTGGGCACTAATTCCCTGTCTGCCACAGCCTGAGCCTGCACCTCCCAACCCACACTCAACAGCTGGCCGAACACTGAGCACATCAGCCACACCATGGCCTTAGGTCTTCATCTCTTCCCAACCTCAGTTTTCAGGCTTCAGAACCTAGACCTTAAATCCAATCACAGTCCAGGAGTGAAAGTGTTGCAGAAATTAGAACTCCATCTTCCCCATGGCCAGAAAACTTGTGGTTGCCATATTGTGCAACGTTCCCTGTAGGAGAAACCAGCATGGTACATTAGGCCACGCCCTGACTTGAGGGGCTCCTTGGGCACAAAAACACATTGTGAAACTCAGTGTGAGACCATTCCTCAGGGAAGGCCTCTCAGTGTCTGGACCAAGAGCCCACATATGGGGCTTGCCATGTTCTTAGGTCCCAATGTTAACCAGAGGTCTGGTTGTCCAGTCGCCCCTCCCCAGGACTCTGCTCTGGAATCCCTCTTTTGGTGGTCCACCTTAGGTAAAAAAAATAATAATAATAAAAAAATAAACAAAAAAACAAGAAAGGCCTCCTCCCTTCCCACAGAATGACCCCAAACTCTTGGGATCGGGTCAAATCCCCAGAAAGGGAGCCTCATCGATGGCCCATGAGGACACCCCGACATTCCATGGCAATCGGTGACACATTTCCAGAAAAAAAAAAAAAAAAAAAAAAAGCATGAGCCAGCACCTCACATTCGCCCTTTGTTCATATCCCGAAGAGTTCTCCTCACGGTCTATAGATCGGGCCGGCCATACCTACATCCCCCAACCTAAGTGGAGTTTGTGTTTTCAGACTTTTGTCCAAATAGCCCTGGACCACACACGCTCCACACTTGGGTCCCTGGAGCCACACCTCAGGACTGTGCTTCCCTTTCAAGGGAATTCTTCCCATTCCATTGGCCACAACCTTGCAAATGAGGAAAAACCTCCAAAGTCACCGAGGCCATCCCATTAGTGTAGGCCGCCCAGGACAAACAGGGGTGATCTCAAACCAGCTGAGCAACTACCTCCACTCAGACAACAGATGTCCCCAGAGAAGAATATTGAACCGGACAGGCCCCTAGGCCCTAATCAGATCCATTGCTTTGGTTTTTAGGCATCTCTCCTCAGAGGCCTCGTCTCCAATACCAGCATATGGTGGTTTCCTGAGGCACCAATAAGAACAAATCTCGTCTCCCCATGGAAAACTTGCTCATTGGAGCTTTGTCATAACCTCTGGTTAGGAGAATCCTTCAGGGCCCTGGTGCCACTGCCCCATACCAAGGTCTCCATGGACTCAAACCAACATTAAGACCATCCTCAGGAAAGTCCATTTCAACTCAGCCCCCTCTGTTGCTACCCCAAGCCAGCAGATCAAACGTTTCTTGTTGCTAGGAGACAATTGGATTGTGAGGCTGACTGCCCAGGCATCCATACTTAGAACCCTGTTCTGGAAAAATACCTTATAAGACGTCCTGGAGCCATCCAACAAATCTTAATTGTCCCACAGAAGGAATCCTTGCGGTTTGGAGCATCTCACAACTCCAATAGTGGGAAAACCACCATGGGCTCATAATGTCCCCCCTTCATGAAGGGGCCAACATGGACAGAAACTCAAACCTGAGCCAAAGTCTGATCCTCGACCTGACTTCAGACACATGAGATCTCAATTCAGCTCTGCAGAGTGTGGCTGCCATGTCCTTGCCCCGAAACCTAAGCCTAGCTTGTGTTCTCAGACTTCCGTCCTCACTCTCCTGGCCCACAAGCCCTCCAGTTTGGGAATTCCGAAGCCACAATGCAGCACTCTGCCTGCCCTCCAGAAGAAAAACTTTGCCCTATGCTTCTAATAAGAAACCCCAAATGATTTTCTAATGCATGCCACTCGATTGTAAAGCAATTATACAGCCCACCCTGTATTCTAATGCCCTGTCTGGCACAGCCTGAGACAAGACATCCCAAACGACACCCAGACAGCTGGCCCCAACCTGGACACATAGGACCCGCTATGGCTGTAGGTCGTCATCTCTTCCCAACCTCGGTTTTCAGGCTTCAGAACCTAGACCTTATCTCCAATCACTGCCCAGGGTGAACGTGATGCAGAAATTAGAATTCCTCCTTCCCCATGGCCAGAAACCTTGTGGTTGGCATGTTGTCCAACGTTCAATGTGGGAAAACCTGCATTGTCCGAAAGGCCACGCCAGTGCTTGAGGGCCGCCTAGGGCACAGACATGCATTGTGACCTGCAGCGTGAGTCCCGTATTAAAGTAACGCCTCTCAGGGGCTGGACCAAGATCCTGCATATGGGGCTTGTCATATCCATAGGCCCCCAGGCTTAACCCGAGGGCGAGTATTCCAGTTGTCAGTACCCACTGCTATGCTCTAGAATCCCTCTACTGGGGGGACATATGAGGCAAAAAACAGGACACTTCCCTTCCCACAGAATGACCCCAAACACTTGGGGGCTGGACAAACTACCAGAGAGGGAGACTTCTACGACCCATGAGGCAACTCCTACATTAAACGGCCATTGTGGACAAAACATCCAGAGACAAAAGCCTGAGCGACTGCCTCCCTCTCACCCTTCTTTCATATCCAGAGGAGCTCCCCTCATGGACTGTAGATCAGGCCTGCCGTAACCTCGGCCCCAAACCTGAGCTGAGTTAGGGTTTTTGGATGTCTGTCTGCACAGCCATGGCCCACACAGCCTCCAGGCTGGGGTCTCTGGAGCCACACCACAGAACTGTGCCTGCTCTCTCCTAAGAAACTGCCCATTCCATTGGCCACAACTCTACAAAATAGTAGAAACCTCAAGGTCCCCAAGGACATCCCACTACCGCAAGCCGCACTGGACAAATAGGGGCATTATGACACAAGCTGAGCAACTACTACCTCCATGCAGACACACAGACAGATATCCGCAGAGACAGAAGATTGAACCAGACAGGCCCCTAGGCCCTATTATGAACTCTTGCTTTGGTGTCCAGGTATCACTCCTCAGAGGCCTGGGTTCGAAGACCAGCATACGGGGCTTTCCTGAGGCACCAGACAAAAGACCTCTCATCTCCACATGGGAAGCTTCCTTGTTGGAGTTGTGTCAAGCCCTTCGGGTTGGAGAATCCTGCAGAGTCCCTTAGCTACTGCCACATTCCAAGGTCTCCATGGCCACCAACCCACATTATGACTCATCCTCAGGAGAGTCCATTTAAACTCAGCCTTCTGGGTAGCTCACCCAAGAGCCCGCAGATTGAGCGTGCCTTGTCTCCACCAGGCAATGGGAAGGTGAGTTGGCGTTTCTCGGCATCCATGCTTAGGCCCCTGCTCTCGAGTCTTTCTGTATGGGGCATCCTGGAACCATACAATAGTACTCGACTGTCCTGAAGAAGGAAACTTTGAAGTTGGGAGCAGCTCACAACTCCCAGCGTAGGGAAACCTCCCTGGCCTCATGACGCCCCCACCCCCTTCAGGAAGGGGCCGTCATGGACACAAACTCCAGCTTGAGGCAACATCTGATACTCGCCCTGACCTCACCTGCAGGAGATCTCGATTCAGCCTCTTCAGAGTGGGCCTGCCATGCTCTTGGCCCCAAAACTCATGCTAGCTTGTGTTTTCAGACTTCCTTCCTCACAATCCTGGCCACACCCCTCCAGTTTGGCAATTCTGGAGACACAATGCAGCACTCTGCCTGCCCTCCAGAAGAAAAATGTTGCCCTATAGGGCTAACCGGAAACGCCAAATGAGTAACAACCTGCATGCCACTCGACCACACCCCAATTATACAGTCTAGCCTGTGCACTAAAGCCCTGTCTGACACAGCCTGAGGGCAGACCTCCAGTCCAACACCCAGACAGCTGGCCGTACACAGAGCATATCACACCCACAATGGCTTTAGGCCATCATCTCTACCCAACCTCAGTTTTCACCTTCAGAACCTAGACCTTATCTCCACTCACTGCTCAGGAGTGAACGTGATGCAAGAATCAGAACTTCTCCTTCGCCTTGGCAAGAAACCTAGTGGTTGGCATGTTGTCCAATGTTCATTGTAGGAGAAAGCAGCATGGACTATGAGGCCCCACCTATCCCTGAGGGCCACAATGTGCACAAACACACATTGTGACCCTCAGCGTGAGCCCTATCCTCATGTAAAGACTCTTAGTCACTGGAACAACAGCCCACATATGGGGCTTGCCAAGCCCCTAGTCCCCCAATCTCAACCAGAGTTCGAGATGTCTAGTCACACCTACTCAGGGCTCTACTCTGGAATCCCTCTTTGGTGGGAGAACTGAGGTAAAAAAAATACATAAAGGACTCTTCCCATCCACAGAATGATCCCAACCACTTGGGATCAGGCCAAATCACCAGAGAAAGAATTGTCCATGGCCCTTGAGGACACTCCGACATTCCACGGCCACCGTTGACACAAAATCCAGAGACAAAAGCCTGAGCAAGCGCCACATACTCGCCCTTTGTTCATAGCCCGGAAAATTCTCACGGTCTGTAGATCGAGCCTTCATACATACATCCCCAAAACTAAGCTGAGTTTGTGTTTTCAGACTTCTGTCCCCACAGGCCTGGCCAACACACCATCCAAGCTGGGGCCCCTGGAGCCACACCTCAGGACTGTGGCTTCCCTCTCCAGGGGAATTCTGCTATTTCCATTGGCCACAACCCAATAGATTAGGAGAATCCGCCAAACTCCCCCAGGCCATCCGAATAATGTTGGCTGCCCAGGACACACAGGGATGATCTCTCACAAGTTAGGAAACTACCTCCACTCAGACCCAGAGACAGATATCCCCATAGAATAAGATTGAACTGGACAGGCACTTAGGCCCTAATCAGATCCATTGCTTTTGATTCCAGTCATCTCTCCTCAGAGGCCTGTTTTCCAATACCAGCATATGGGAGATTCCTTAGGCACTCATCAAAACAATTCTCTTCTCTACATAGGAAACATACTCTTTAGAGCTCCATCAAAACCTCCGGTTATGAACATCCCTCAAGGCCCCGGTTCAAGCACCCCATTCCAAGGTCTACATGGACACAAATGCACATTATGACCCATCCTCAACTCACCCATTTCAACACACCCGCCTCGGTTGCTCCCCTAGATCCAGCAGATCGAACTTGCCTTGGCGCTATGAGACACCTGGAATGGGAGGCAGGCTGCCCAGGCATCCATCCTTAGAACCCTGCTCTGGATAACGTCCTTATGGGATGTCCTGGAGCCATCCAACAGGTCTCGACTGTCCCACAGAAGGAATCATTGCGGTTTGGAGCATCTCACAATTCCCATCGTGGGAAAACCTCCATGTCCTCGTGACACCCTCCCCTTCATGAAGGGGCTGTCATGGACAGAAACTTCGACCTAAGCCAACGTCTGATCCTAGCTCTGTCTTCAGGTATACAGGATCTCGAATCATCTCTGCAGAGGGTGCCTGCCGTCCCCTCACCCCGAAATCTAAGTCTGGCTTGTGTTCTCAGAATTTTTTCATCACACTCCTGGCCCACAAGCCTTCCAGTTTGGGAATTCTGGAGCCACTATGTGGCACTGTGTCTTCCCTCCAGAAGAAAAACGTTGCCCTCTGGGGCTACCCAGTAACCACAAATGAGTACCATCCTGCACGAAACTCGACTGCACCCCAATGATACAGTCTAGCCTGGGCACTAATTCCCTGTCTGCCACAGCCTGAGCCTGCACCTCCCAACCCACACTCAACAGCTGGCCGAACACTGAGCACATCAGCCACACCATGGCCTTAGGTCTTCATCTCTTCCCAACCTCAGTTTTCAGGCTTCAGAACCTAGACCTTAAATCCAATCACAGTCCAGGAGTGAAAGTGTTGCAGAAATTAGAACTCCATCTTCCCCATGGCCAGAAAACTTGTGGTTGCCATATTGTGCAACGTTCCCTGTAGGAGAAACCAGCATGGTACATTAGGCCACGCCCTGACTTGAGGGGCTCCTTGGGCACAAAAACACATTGTGAAACTCAGTGTGAGACCATTCCTCAGGGAAGGCCTCTCAGTGTCTGGACCAAGAGCCCACATATGGGGCTTGCCATGTTCTTAGGTCCCAATGTTAACCAGAGGTCTGGTTGTCCAGTCGCCCCTCCCCAGGACTCTGCTCTGGAATCCCTCTTTTGGTGGTCCACCTTAGGTAAAAAAAATAATAATAATAAAAAAATAAACAAAAAAACAAGAAAGGCCTCCTCCCTTCCCACAGAATGACCCCAAACTCTTGGGATCGGGTCAAATCCCCAGAAAGGGAGCCTCATCGATGGCCCATGAGGACACCCCGACATTCCATGGCAATCGGTGACACATTTCCAGAAAAAAAAAAAAAAAAAAAAGCATGAGCCAGCACCTCACATTCGCCCTTTGTTCATATCCCGAAGAGTTCTCCTCACGGTCTATAGATCGGGCCGGCCATACCTACATCCCCCAACCTAAGTGGAGTTTGTGTTTTCAGACTTTTGTCCAAATAGCCCTGGACCACACACGCTCCACACTTGGGTCCCTGGAGCCACACCTCAGGACTGTGCTTCCCTTTCAAGGGAATTCTTCCCATTCCATTGGCCACAACCTTGCAAATGAGGAAAAACCTCCAAAGTCACCGAGGCCATCCCATTAGTGTAGGCCACCCAGGACAAACAGGGGTGATCTCAAACCAGCTGAGCAACTACCTCCACTCAGACAACAGATGTCCCCAGAGAAGAATATTGAACCGGACAGGCCCCTAGGCCCTAATCAGATCCATTGCTTTGGTTTTTAGGCATCTCTCCTCAGAGGCCTCGTCTCCAATACCAGCATATGGTGGTTTCCTGAGGCACCAATAAGAACAAATCTCGTCTCCCCATGGAAAACTTGCTCATTGGAGCTTTGTCATAACCTCTGGTTAGGAGAATCCTTCAGGGCCCTGGTGCCACTGCCCCATACCAAGGTCTCCATGGACTCAAACCAACATTAAGACCATCCTCAGGAAAGTCCATTTCAACTCAGCCCCCTCTGTTGCTACCCCAAGCCAGCAGATCAAACGTTTCTTGTTGCTAGGAGACAATTGGATTGTGAGGCTGACTGCCCAGGCATCCATACTTAGAACCCTGTTCTGGAAAAATACCTTATAAGACGTCCTGGAGCCATCCAACAAATCTTAATTGTCCCACAGAAGGAATCCTTGCGGTTTGGAGCATCTCACAACTCCAATAGTGGGAAAACCCCCATGGGCTCATAATGTCCCCCCTTCATGAAGGGGCCAACATGGACAGAAACTCAAACCTGAGCCAAAGTCTGATCCTCGACCTGACTTCAGACACATGAGATCTCAATTCAGCTCTGCAGAGTGTGGCTGCCATGTCCTTGCCCCGAAACCTAAGCCTAGCTTGTGTTCTCAGACTTCCGTCCTCACTCTCCTGGCCCACAAGCCCTCCAGTTTGGGAATTCCGAAGCCACAATGCAGCACTCTGCCTGCCCTCCAGAAGAAAAACTTTGCCCTATGCTTCTAATAAGAAACCCCAAATGATTTTCTAATGCATGCCACTCGATTGTAAAGCAATTATACAGCCCACCCTGTATTCTAATGCCCTGTCTGGCACAGCCTGAGACAAGACATCCCAAACGACACCCAGACAGCTGGCCCCAACCTGGACACATAGGACCCGCTATGGCTGTAGGTCGTCATCTCTTCCCAACCTCGGTTTTCAGGCTTCAGAACCTAGACCTTATCTCCAATCACTGCCCAGGGTGAACGTGATGCAGAAATTAGAATTCCTCCTTCCCCATGGCCAGAAACCTTGTGGTTGGCATGTTGTCCAACGTTCAATGTGGGAAAACCTGCATTGTCCGAAAGGCCACGCCAGTGCTTGAGGGCCGCCTAGGGCACAGACATGCATTGTGACCTGCAGCGTGAGTCCCGTATTAAAGTAACGCCTCTCAGGGGCTGGACCAAGATCCTGCATATGGGGCTTGTCATATCCATAGGCCCCCAGGCTTAACCCGAGGGCGAGTATTCCAGTTGTCAGTACCCACTGCTATGCTCTAGAATCCCTCTACTGGGGGGACATATGAGGCAAAAAACAGGACACTTCCCTTCCCACAGAATGACCCCAAACACTTGGGGGCTGGACAAACTACCAGAGAGGGAGACTTCTACGACCCATGAGGCAACTCCTACATTAAACGGCCATTGTGGACAAAACATCCAGAGACAAAAGCCTGAGCGACTGCCTCCCTCTCACCCTTCTTTCATATCCAGAGGAGCTCCCCTCATGGACTGTAGATCAGGCCTGCCGTAACCTCGGCCCCAAACCTGAGCTGAGTTAGGGTTTTTGGATGTCTGTCTGCACAGCCATGGCCCACACAGCCTCCAGGCTGGGGTCTCTGGAGCCACACCACAGAACTGTGCCTGCTCTCTCCTAAGAAACTGCCCATTCCATTGGCCACAACTCTACAAAATAGTAGAAACCTCAAGGTCCCCAAGGACATCCCACTACCGCAAGCCGCACTGGACAAATAGGGGCATTATGACACAAGCTGAGCAACTACTACCTCCACGCAGACACACAGACAGATATCCGCAGAGACAGAAGATTGAACCAGACAGGCCCCTAGGCCCTATTATGAACTCTTGCTTTGGTGTCCAGGTATCACTCCTCAGAGGCCTGGGTTCGAAGACCAGCATACGGGGCTTTCCTGAGGCACCAGACAAAAGACCTCTCATCTCCACATGGGAAGCTTCCTTGTTGGAGTTGTGTCAAGCCCTTCGGGTTGGAGAATCCTGCAGAGTCCCTTAGCTACTGCCACATTCCAAGGTCTCCATGGCCACCAACCCACATTATGACTCATCCTCAGGAGAGTCCATTTAAACTCAGCCTTCTGGGTAGCTCACCCAAGAGCCCGCAGATTGAGCGTGCCTTGTCTCCACCAGGCAATGGGAAGGTGAGTTGGCGTTTCTCGGCATCCATGCTTAGGCCCCTGCTCTCGAGTCTTTCTGTATGGGGCATCCTGGAACCATACAATAGTACTCGACTGTCCTGAAGAAGGAAACTTTGAAGTTGGGAGCAGCTCACAACTCCCAGCGTAGGGAAACCTCCCTGGCCTCATGACGCCCCCACCCCCTTCAGGAAGGGGCCGTCATGGACACAAACTCCAGCTTGAGGCAACATCTGATACTCGCCCTGACCTCACCTGCAGGAGATCTCGATTCAGCCTCTTCAGAGTGGGCCTGCCATGCTCTTGGCCCCAAAACTCATGCTAGCTTGTGTTTTCAGACTTCCTTCCTCACAATCCTGGCCACACCCCTCCAGTTTGGCAATTCTGGAGACACAATGCAGCACTCTGCCTGCCCTCCAGAAGAAAAATGTTGCCCTATAGGGCTAACCGGAAACGCCAAATGAGTAACAACCTGCATGCCACTCGACCACACCCCAATTATACAGTCTAGCCTGTGCACTAAAGCCCTGTCTGACACAGCCTGAGGGCAGACCTCCAGTCCAACACCCAGACAGCTGGCCGTACACAGAGCATATCACACCCACAATGGCTTTAGGCCATCATCTCTACCCAACCTCAGTTTTCACCTTCAGAACCTAGACCTTATCTCCACTCACTGCTCAGGAGTGAACGTGATGCAAGAATCAGAACTTCTCCTTCGCCTTGGCAAGAAACCTAGTGGTTGGCATGTTGTCCAATGTTCATTGTAGGAGAAAGCAGCATGGACTATGAGGCCCCACCTATCCCTGACGGCCACAATGTGCACAAACACACATTGTGACCCTCAGCGTGAGCCCTATCCTCATGTAAAGCCTCTTAGTCACTGGAACAACAGCCCACATATGGGGCTTGCCAAGCCCCTAGTCCCCCAATCTCAACCAGAGTTCGAGATGTCTAGTCACACCTACTCAGGGCTCTACTCTGGAATCCCTCTTTGGTGGGAGAACTGAGGTAAAAAAAATACATAAAGGACTCTTCCCATCCACAGAATGATCCCAACCACTTGGGATCAGGCCAAATCACCAGAGAAAGAATTGTCCATGGCCCTTGAGGACACTCCGACATTCCACGGCCACCGTTGACACAAAATCCAGAGACAAAAGCCTGAGCAAGCGCCACATACTCGCCCTTTGTTCATAGCCCGGAAAATTCTCACGGTCTGTAGATCGAGCCTTCATACATACATCCCCAAAACTAAGCTGAGTTTGTGTTTTCAGACTTCTGTCCCCACAGGCCTGGCCAACACACCATCCAAGCTGGGGCCCCTGGAGCCACACCTCAGGACTGTGGCTTCCCTCTCCAGGGGAATTCTGCTATTTCCATTGGCCACAACCCAATAGATTAGGAGAATCCGCCAAACTCCCCCAGGCCATCCGAATAATGTTGGCTGCCCAGGACACACAGGGATGATCTCTCACAAGTTAGGAAACTACCTCCACTCAGACCCAGAGACAGATATCCCCATAGAATAAGATTGAACTGGACAGGCACTTAGGCCCTAATCAGATCCATTGCTTTTGATTCCAGTCATCTCTCCTCAGAGGCCTGTTTTCCAATACCAGCATATGGGAGATTCCTTAGGCACTCATCAAAACAATTCTCTTCTCTACATAGGAAACATACTCTTTAGAGCTCCATCAAAACCTCCGGTTATGAACATCCCTCAAGGCCCCGGTTCAAGCACCCCATTCCAAGGTCTACATGGACACAAATGCACATTATGACCCATCCTCAACTCACCCATTTCAACACACCCGCCTCGGTTGCTCCCCTAGATCCAGCAGATCGAACTTGCCTTGGCGCTATGAGACACCTGGAATGGGAGGCAGGCTGCCCAGGCATCCATCCTTAGAACCCTGCTCTGGATAACGTCCTTATGGGATGTCCTGGAGCCATCCAACAGGTCTCGACTGTCCCACAGAGGGAATCATTGCGGTTTGGAGCATCTCACAATTCCCATCGTGGGAAAACCTCCATGTCCTCGTGACACCCTCCCCTTCATGAAGGGGCTGTCATGGACAGAAACTTCGACCTAAGCCAACGTCTGATCCTAGCTCTGTCTTCAGGTATACAGGATCTCGAATCATCTCTGCAGAGGGTGCCTGCCGTCCCCTCACCCCGAAATCTAAGTCTGGCTTGTGTTCTCAGAATTTTTTCATCACACTCCTGGCCCACAAGCCTTCCAGTTTGGGAATTCTGGAGCCACTATGTGGCACTGTGTCTTCCCTCCAGAAGAAAAACGTTGCCCTCTGGGGCTACCCAGTAACCACAAATGAGTACCATCCTGCACGAAACTCGACTGCACCCCAATGATACAGTCTAGCCTGGGCACTAATTCCCTGTCTGCCACAGCCTGAGCCTGCACCTCCCAACCCACACTCAACAGCTGGCCGAACACTGAGCACATCAGCCACACCATGGCCTTAGGTCTTCATCTCTTCCCAACCTCAGTTTTCAGGCTTCAGAACCTAGACCTTAAATCCAATCACAGTCCAGGAGTGAAAGTGTTGCAGAAATTAGAACTCCATCTTCCCCATGGCCAGAAAACTTGTGGTTGCCATATTGTGCAACGTTCCCTGTAGGAGAAACCAGCATGGGACATTAGGCCACGCCCTGACTTGAGGGGCTCCTTGGGCACAAAAACACATTGTGAAACTCAGTGTGAGACCATTCCTCAGGGAAGGCCTCTCAGTGTCTGGACCAAGAGCCCACATATGGGGCTTGCCATGTTCTTAGGTCCCAATGTTAACCAGAGGTCTGGTTGTCCAGTCGCCCCTCCCCAGGACTCTGCTCTGGAATCCCTCTTTTGGTGGTCCACCTTAGGTAAAAAAAATAATAATAATAAAAAAATAAACAAAAAAACAAGAAAGGCCTCCTCCCTTCCCACAGAATGACCCCAAACTCTTGGGATCGGGTCAAATCCCCAGAAAGGGAGCCTCATCGATGGCCCATGAGGACACCCCGACATTCCATGGCAATCGGTGACACATTTCCAGAAAAAAAAAAAAAAAAAAAAAAAAGCATGAGCCAGCACCTCACATTCGCCCTTTGTTCATATCCCGAAGAGTTCTCCTCACGGTCTATAGATCGGGCCGGCCATACCTACATCCCCCAACCTAAGTGGAGTTTGTGTTTTCAGACTTTTGTCCAAATAGCCCTGGACCACACACGCTCCACACTTGGGTCCCTGGAGCCACACCTCAGGACTGTGCTTCCCTTTCAAGGGAATTCTTCCCATTCCACTGGCCACAACCTTGCAAATGAGGAAAAACCTCCAAAGTCACCGAGGCCATCCCATTAGTGTAGGCCGCCCAGGACAAACAGGGGTGATCTCAAACCAGCTGAGCAACTACCTCCACTCAGACAACAGATGTCCCCAGAGAAGAATATTGAACCGGACAGGCCCCTAGGCCCTAATCAGATCCATTGCTTTGGTTTTTAGGCATCTCTCCTCAGAGGCCTCGTTTCCAATACCAGCATATGGTGGTTTCCTGAGGCACCAATAAGAACAAATCTCGTCTCCCCATGGAAAACTTGCTCATTGGAGCTTTGTCATAACCTCTGGTTAGGAGAATCCTTCAGGGCCCTGGTGCCACTGCCCCATACCAAGGTCTCCATGGACTCAAACCAACATTAAGACCATCCTCAGGAAAGTCCATTTCAACTCAGCCCCCTCTGTTGCTACCCCAAGCCAGCAGATCAAACGTTTCTTGTTGCTAGGAGACAATTGGATTGTGAGGCTGACTGCCCAGGCATCCATACTTAGAACCCTGTTCTGGAAAAATACCTTATAAGACGTCCTGGAGCCATCCAACAAATCTTAATTGTCCCACAGAAGGAATCCTTGCGGTTTGGAGCATCTCACAACTCCAATAGTGGGAAAACCACCATGGGCTCATAATGTCCCCCCTTCATGAAGGGGCCAACATGGACAGAAACTCAAACCTGAGCCAAAGTCTGATCCTCGACCTGACTTCAGACACATGAGATCTCAATTCAGCTCTGCAGAGTGTGGCTGCCATGTCCTTGCCCCGAAACCTAAGCCTAGCTTGTGTTCTCAGACTTCCGTCCTCACTCTCCTGGCCCACAAGCCCTCCAGTTTGGGAATTCCGAAGCCACAATACAGCACTCTGCCTGCCCTCCAGAAGAAAAACTTTGCCCTATGCTTCTAATAAGAAACCCCAAATGATTTTCTAATGCATGCCACTCGATTGTAAAGCAATTATACAGCCCACCCTGTATTCTAATGCCCTGTCTGGCACAGCCTGAGACAAGACATCCCAAACGACACCCAGACAGCTGGCCCCAACCTGGACACATAGGACCCGCTATGGCTGTAGGTCGTCATCTCTTCCCAACCTCGGTTTTCAGGCTTCAGAACCTAGACCTTATCTCCAATCACTGCCCAGGGTGAACGTGATGCAGAAATTAGAATTCCTCCTTCCCCATGGCCAGAAACCTTGTGGTTGGCATGTTGTCCAACGTTCAATGTGGGAAAACCTGCATTGTCCGAAAGGCCACGCCAGTGCTTGAGGGCCGCCTAGGGCACAGACATGCATTGTGACCTGCAGCGTGAGTCCCGTATTAAAGTAACGCCTCTCAGGGGCTGGACCAAGATCCTGCATATGGGGCTTGTCATATCCATAGGCCCCCAGGCTTAACCCGAGGGCGAGTATTCCAGTTGTCAGTACCCACTGCTATGCTCTAGAATCCCTCTACTGGGGGGACATATGAGGCAAAAAACAGGACACTTCCCTTCCCACAGAATGACCCCAAACACTTGGGGGCTGGACAAACTACCAGAGAGGGAGACTTCTACGACCCATGAGGCAACTCCTACATTAAACGGCCATTGTGGACAAAACATCCAGAGACAAAAGCCTGAGCGACTGCCTCCCTCTCACCCTTCTTTCATATCCAGAGGAGCTCCCCTCATGGACTGTAGATCAGGCCTGCCGTAACCTCGGCCCCAAACCTGAGCTGAGTTAGGGTTTTTGGATGTCTGTCTGCACAGCCATGGCCCACACAGCCTCCAGGCTGGGGTCTCTGGAGCCACACCACAGAACTGTGCCTGCTCTCTCCTAAGAAACTGCCCATTCCATTGGCCACAACTCTACAAAATAGTAGAAACCTCAAGGTCCCCAAGGACATCCCACTACCGCAAGCCGCACTGGACAAATAGGGGCATTATGACACAAGCTGAGCAACTACTACCTCCATGCAGACACACAGACAGATATCCGCAGAGACAGAAGATTGAACCAGACAGGCCCCTAGGCCCTATTATGAACTCTTGCTTTGGTGTCCAGGTATCACTCCTCAGAGGCCTGGGTTCGAAGACCAGCATACGGGGCTTTCCTGAGGCACCAGACAAAAGACCTCTCATCTCCACATGGGAAGCTTCCTTGTTGGAGTTGTGTCAAGCCCTTCGGGTTGGAGAATCCTGCAGAGTCCCTTAGCTACTTCCACATTCCAAGGTCTCCATGGCCACCAACCCACATTATGACTCATCCTCAGGAGAGTCCATTTAAACTCAGCCTTCTGGGTAGCTCACCCAAGAGCCCGCAGATTGAGCGTGCCTTGTCTCCACCAGGCAATGGGAAGGTGAGTTGGCGTTTCTCGGCATCCATGCTTAGGCCCCTGCTCTCGAGTCTTTCTGTATGGGGCATCCTGGAACCATACAATAGTACTCGACTGTCCTGAAGAAGGAAACTTTGAAGTTGGGAGCAGCTCACAACTCCCAGCGTAGGGAAACCTCCCTGGCCTCATGACGCCCCCACCCCCTTCAGGAAGGGGCCGTCATGGACACAAACTCCAGCTTGAGGCAACATCTGATACTCGCCCTGACCTCACCTGCAGGAGATCTCGATTCAGCCTCTTCAGAGTGGGCCTGCCATGCTCTTGGCCCCAAAACTCATGCTAGCTTGTGTTTTCAGACTTCCTTCCTCACAATCCTGGCCACACCCCTCCAGTTTGGCAATTCTGGAGACACAATGCAGCACTCTGCCTGCCCTCCAGAAGAAAAATGTTGCCCTATAGGGCTAACCGGAAACGCCAAATGAGTAACAACCTGCATGCCACTCGACCACACCCCAATTATACAGTCTAGCCTGTGCACTAAAGCCCTGTCTGACACAGCCTGAGGGCAGACCTCCAGTCCAACACCCAGACAGCTGGCCGTACACAGAGCATATCACACCCACAATGGCTTTAGGCCATCATCTCTACCCAACCTCAGTTTTCACCTTCAGAACCTAGACCTTATCTCCACTCACTGCTCAGGAGTGAACGTGATGCAAGAATCAGAACTTCTCCTTCGCCTTGGCAAGAAACCTAGTGGTTGGCATGTTGTCCAATGTTCATTGTAGGAGAAAGCAGCATGGACTATGAGGCCCCACCTATCCCTGAGGGCCACAATGTGCACAAACACACATTGTGACCCTCAGCGTGAGCCCTATCCTCATGTAAAGCCTCTTAGTCACTGGAACAACAGCCCACATATGGGGCTTGCCAAGCCCCTAGTCCCCCAATCTCAACCAGAGTTCGAGATGTCTAGTCACACCTATTCAGGGCTCTACTCTGGAATCCCTCTTTGGTGGGAGAACTGAGGTAAAAAAAAATACATAAAGGACTCTTCCCATCCACAGAATGATCCCAACCACTTGGGATCAGGCCAAATCACCAGAGAAAGAATTGTCCATGGCCCTTGAGGACACTCCGACATTCCACGGCCACCGTTGACACAAAATCCAGAGACAAAAGCCTGAGCAAGCGCCACATACTCGCCCTTTGTTCATAGCCCGGAAAATTCTCACGGTCTGTAGATCGAGCCTTCATACATACATCCCCAAAACTAAGCTGAGTTTGTGTTTTCAGACTTCTGTCCCCACAGGCCTGGCCAACACACCATCCAAGCTGGGGCCCCTGGAGCCACACCTCAGGACTGTGGCTTCCCTCTCCAGGGGAACTCTGCTATTTCCATTGGCCACAACCCAATAGATTAGGAGAATCTGCCAAACTCCCCCAGGCCATCCGAATAATGTTGGCTGCCCAGGACACACAGGGATGATCTCTCACAAGTTAGGAAACTACCTCCACTCAGACCCAGAGACAGATATCCCCATAGAATAAGATTGAACTGGACAGGCACTTAGGCCCTAATCAGATCCATTGCTTTTGATTCCAGTCATCTCTCCTCAGAGGCCTGTTTTCCAATACCAGCATATGGGAGATTCCTTAGGCACTCATCAAAACAATTCTCTTCTCTACATAGGAAACATACTCTTTAGAGCTCCATCAAAACCTCCGGTTATGAACATCCCTCAAGGCCCCGGTTCAAGCACCCCATTCCAAGGTCTACATGGACACAAATGCACATTATGACCCATCCTCAACTCACCCATTTCAACACACCCGCCTCGGTTGCTCCCCTAGATCCAGCAGATCGAACTTGCCTTGGCGCTATGAGACACCTGGAATGGGAGGCAGGCTGCCCAGGCATCCATCCTTAGAACCCTGCTCTGGATAACGTCCTTATGGGATGTCCTGGAGCCATCCAACAGGTCTCGACTGTCCCACAGAGGGAATCATTGCGGTTTGGAGCATCTCACAATTCCCATCGTGGGAAAACCTCCATGTCCTCGTGACACCCTCCCCTTCATGAAGGGGCTGTCATGGACAGAAACTTCGACCTAAGCCAACGTCTGATCCTAGCTCTGTCTTCAGGTATACAGGATCTCGAATCATCTCTGCAGAGGGTGCCTGCCGTCCCCTCACCCCGAAATCTAAGTCTGGCTTGTGTTCTCAGAATTTTTTCATCACACTCCTGGCCCACAAGCCTTCCAGTTTGGGAATTCTGGAGCCACTATGTGGCACTGTGTCTTCCCTCCAGAAGAAAAACGTTGCCCTCTGGGGCTACCCAGTAACCACAAATGAGTACCATCCTGCACGAAACTCGACTGCACCCCAATGATACAGTCTAGCCTGGGCACTAATTCCCTGTCTGCCACAGCCTGAGCCTGCACCTCCCAACCCACACTCAACAGCTGGCCGAACACTGAGCACATCAGCCACACCATGGCCTTAGGTCTTCATCTCTTCCCAACCTCAGTTTTCAGGCTTCAGAACCTAGACCTTAAATCCAATCACAGTCCAGGAGTGAAAGTGTTGCAGAAATTAGAACTCCATCTTCCCCATGGCCAGAAAACTTGTGGTTGCCATATTGTGCAACGTTCCCTGTAGGAGAAACCAGCATGGGACATTAGGCCACGCCCTGACTTGAGGGGCTCCTTGGGCACAAAAACACATTGTGAAACTCAGTGTGAGACCATTCCTCAGGGAAGGCCTCTCAGTGTCTGGACCAAGAGCCCACATATGGGGCTTGCCATGTTCTTAGGTCCCAATGTTAACCAGAGGTCTGGTTGTCCAGTCGCCCCTCCCCAGGACTCTGCTCTGGAATCCCTCTTTTGGTGGTCCACCTTAGGTAAAAAAAATAATAATAATAAAAAAATAAACAAAAAAACAAGAAAGGCCTCCTCCCTTCCCACAGAATGACCCCAAACTCTTGGGATCGGGTCAAATCCCCAGAAAGGGAGCCTCATCGATGGCCCATGAGGACACCCCGACATTCCATGGCAATCGGTGACACATTTCCAGAAAAAAAAAAAAAAAAAAAAAGCATGAGCCAGCACCTCACATTCGCCCTTTGTTCATATCCCGAAGAGTTCTCCTCACGGTCTATAGATCGGGCCGGCCATACCTACATCCCCCAACCTAAGTGGAGTTTGTGTTTTCAGACTTTTGTCCAAATAGCCCTGGACCACACACGCTCCACACTTGGGTCCCTGGAGCCACACCTCAGGACTGTGCTTCCCTTTCAAGGGAATTCTTCCCATTCCACTGGCCACAACCTTGCAAATGAGGAAAAACCTCCAAAGTCACCGAGGCCATCCCATTAGTGTAGGCCGCCCAGGACAAACAGGGGTGATCTCAAACCAGCTGAGCAACTACCTCCACTCAGACAACAGATGTCCCCAGAGAAGAATATTGAACCGGACAGGCCCCTAGGCCCTAATCAGATCCATTGCTTTGGTTTTTAGGCATCTCTCCTCAGAGGCCTCGTTTCCAATACCAGCATATGGTGGTTTCCTGAGGCACCAATAAGAACAAATCTCGTCTCCCCATGGAAAACTTGCTCATTGGAGCTTTGTCATAACCTCTGGTTAGGAGAATCCTTCAGGGCCCTGGTGCCACTGCCCCATACCAAGGTCTCCATGGACTCAAACCAACATTAAGACCATCCTCAGGAAAGTCCATTTCAACTCAGCCCCCTCTGTTGCTACCCCAAGCCAGCAGATCAAAAGTTTCTTGTTGCTAGGAGACAATTGGATTGTGAGGCTGACTGCCCAGGCATCCATACTTAGAACCCTGTTCTGGAAAAATACCTTATAAGACGTCCTGGAGCCATCCAACAAATCTTAATTGTCCCACAGAAGGAATCCTTGCGGTTTGGAGCATCTCACAACTCCAATAGTGGGAAAACCACCATGGGCTCATAATGTCCCCCCTTCATGAAGGGGCCAACATGGACAGAAACTCAAACCTGAGCCAAAGTCTGATCCTCGACCTGACTTCAGACACATGAGATCTCAATTCAGCTCTGCAGAGTGTGGCTGCCATGTCCTTGCCCCGAAACCTAAGCCTAGCTTGTGTTCTCAGACTTCCGTCCTCACTCTCCTGGCCCACAAGCCCTCCAGTTTGGGAATTCCGAAGCCACAATGCAGCACTCTGCCTGCCCTCCAGAAGAAAAACTTTGCCCTATGCTTCTAATAAGAAACCCCAAATGATTTTCTAATGCATGCCACTCGATTGTAAAGCAATTATACAGCCCACCCTGTATTCTAATGCCCTGTCTGGCACAGCCTGAGACAAGACATCCCAAACGACACCCAGACAGCTGGCCCCAACCTGGACACATAGGACCCGCTATGGCTGTAGGTCGTCATCTCTTCCCAACCTCGGTTTTCAGGCTTCAGAACCTAGACCTTATCTCCAATCACTGCCCAGGGTGAACGTGATGCAGAAATTAGAATTCCTCCTTCCCCATGGCCAGAAACCTTGTGGTTGGCATGTTGTCCAACGTTCAATGTGGGAAAACCTGCATTGTCCGAAAGGCCACGCCAGTGCTTGAGGGCCGCCTAGGGCACAGACATGCATTGTGACCTGCAGCGTGAGTCCCGTATTAAAGTAACGCCTCTCAGGGGCTGGACCAAGATCCTGCATATGGGGCTTGTCATATCCATAGGCCCCCAGGCTTAACCCGAGGGCGAGTATTCCAGTTGTCAGTACCCACTGCTATGCTCTAGAATCCCTCTACTGGGGGGACATATGAGGCAAAAAACAGGACACTTCCCTTCCCACAGAATGACCCCAAACACTTGGGGGCTGGACAAACTACCAGAGAGGGAGACTTCTACGACCCATGAGGCAACTCCTACATTAAACGGCCATTGTGGACAAAACATCCAGAGACAAAAGCCTGAGCGACTGCCTCCCTCTCACCCTTCTTTCATATCCAGAGGAGCTCCCCTCATGGACTGTAGATCAGGCCTGCCGTAACCTCGGCCCCAAACCTGAGCTGAGTTAGGGTTTTTGGATGTCTGTCTGCACAGCCATGGCCCACACAGCCTCCAGGCTGGGGTCTCTGGAGCCACACCACAGAACTGTGCCTGCTCTCTCCTAAGAAACTGCCCATTCCATTGGCCACAACTCTACAAAATAGTAGAAACCTCAAGGTCCCCAAGGACATCCCACTACCGCAAGCCGCACTGGACAAATAGGGGCATTATGACACAAGCTGAGCAACTACTACCTCCATGCAGACACACAGACAGATATCCGCAGAGACAGAAGATTGAACCAGACAGGCCCCTAGGCCCTATTATGAACTCTTGCTTTGGTGTCCAGGTATCACTCCTCAGAGGCCTGGGTTCGAAGACCAGCATACGGGGCTTTCCTGAGGCACCAGACAAAAGACCTCTCATCTCCACATGGGAAGCTTCCTTGTTGGAGTTGTGTCAAGCCCTTCGGGTTGGAGAATCCTGCAGAGTCCCTTAGCTACTGCCACATTCCAAGGTCTCCATGGCCACCAACCCACATTATGACTCATCCTCAGGAGAGTCCATTTAAACTCAGCCTTCTGGGTAGCTCACCCAAGAGCCCGCAGATTGAGCGTGCCTTGTCTCCACCAGGCAATGGGAAGGTGAGTTGGCGTTTCTCGGCATCCATGCTTAGGCCCCTGCTCTCGAGTCTTTCTGTATGGGGCATCCTGGAACCATACAATAGTACTCGACTGTCCTGAAGAAGGAAACTTTGAAGTTGGGAGCAGCTCACAACTCCCAGCGTAGGGAAACCTCCCTGGCCTCATGACGCCCCCACCCCCTTCAGGAAGGGGCCGTCATGGACACAAACTCCAGCTTGAGGCAACATCTGATACTCGCCCTGACCTCACCTGCAGGAGATCTCGATTCAGCCTCTTCAGAGTGGGCCTGCCATGCTCTTGGCCCCAAAACTCATGCTAGCTTGTGTTTTCAGACTTCCTTCCTCACAATCCTGGCCACACCCCTCCAGTTTGGCAATTCTGGAGACACAATGCAGCACTCTGCCTGCCCTCCAGAAGAAAAATGTTGCCCTATAGGGCTAACCGGAAACGCCAAATGAGTAACAACCTGCATGCCACTCGACCACACCCCAATTATACAGTCTAGCCTGTGCACTAAAGCCCTGTCTGACACAGCCTGAGGGCAGACCTCCAGTCCAACACCCAGACAGCTGGCCGTACACAGAGCATATCACACCCACAATGGCTTTAGGCCATCATCTCTACCCAACCTCAGTTTTCACCTTCAGAACCTAGACCTTATCTCCACTCACTGCTCAGGAGTGAACGTGATGCAAGAATCAGAACTTCTCCTTCGCCTTGGCAAGAAACCTAGTGGTTGGCATGTTGTCCAATGTTCATTGTAGGAGAAAGCAGCATGGACTATGAGGCCCCACCTATCCCTGAGGGCCACAATGTGCACAAACACACATTGTGACCCTCAGCGTGAGCCCTATCCTCATGTAAAGCCTCTTAGTCACTGGAACAACAGCCCACATATGGGGCTTGCCAAGCCCCTAGTCCCCCAATCTCAACCAGAGTTCGAGATGTCTAGTCACACCTATTCAGGGCTCTACTCTGGAATCCCTCTTTGGTGGGAGAACTGAGGTAAAAAAAAATACATAAAGGACTCTTCCCATCCACAGAATGATCCCAACCACTTGGGATCAGGCCAAATCACCAGAGAAAGAATTGTCCATGGCCCTTGAGGACACTCCGACATTCCACGGCCACCGTTGACACAAAATCCAGAGACAAAAGCCTGAGCAAGCGCCACATACTCGCCCTTTGTTCATAGCCCGGAAAATTCTCACGGTCTGTAGATCGAGCCTTCATACATACATCCCCAAAACTAAGCTGAGTTTGTGTTTTCAGACTTCTGTCCCCACAGGCCTGGCCAACACACCATCCAAGCTGGGGCCCCTGGAGCCACACCTCAGGACTGTGGCTTCCCTCTCCAGGGGAATTCTGCTATTTCCATTGGCCACAACCCAATAGATTAGGAGAATCTGCCAAACTCCCCCAGGCCATCCGAATAATGTTGGCTGCCCAGGACACACAGGGATGATCTCTCACAAGTTAGGAAACTACCTCCACTCAGACCCAGAGACAGATATCCCCATAGAATAAGATTGAACTGGACAGGCACTTAGGCCCTAATCAGATCCATTGCTTTTGATTCCAGTCATCTCTCCTCAGAGGCCTGTTTTCCAATACCAGCATATGGGAGATTCCTTAGGCACTCATCAAAACAATTCTCTTCTCTACATAGGAAACATACTCTTTAGAGCTCCATCAAAACCTCCGGTTATGAACATCCCTCAAGGCCCCGGTTCAAGCACCCCATTCCAAGGTCTACATGGACACAAATGCACATTATGACCCATCCTCAACTCACCCATTTCAACACACCCGCCTCGGTTGCTCCCCTAGATCCAGCAGATCGAACTTGCCTTGGCGCTATGAGACACCTGGAATGGGAGGCAGGCTGCCCAGGCATCCATCCTTAGAACCCTGCTCTGGATAACGTCCTTATGGGATGTCCTGGAGCCATCCAACAGGTCTCGACTGTCCCACAGAGGGAATCATTGCGGTTTGGAGCATCTCACAATTCCCATCGTGGGAAAACCTCCATGTCCTCGTGACACCCTCCCCTTCATGAAGGGGCTGTCATGGACAGAAACTTCGACCTAAGCCAACGTCTGATCCTAGCTCTGTCTTCAGGTATACAGGATCTCGAATCATCTCTGCAGAGGGTGCCTGCCGTCCCCTCACCCCGAAATCTAAGTCTGGCTTGTGTTCTCAGAATTTTTTCATCACACTCCTGGCCCACAAGCCTTCCAGTTTGGGAATTCTGGAGCCACTATGTGGCACTGTGTCTTCCCTCCAGAAGAAAAACGTTGCCCTCTGGGGCTACCCAGTAACCACAAATGAGTACCATCCTGCACGAAACTCGACTGCACCCCAATGATACAGTCTAGCCTGGGCACTAATTCCCTGTCTGCCACAGCCTGAGCCTGCACCTCCCAACCCACACTCAACAGCTGGCCGAACACTGAGCACATCAGCCACACCATGGCCTTAGGTCTTCATCTCTTCCCAACCTCAGTTTTCAGGCTTCAGAACCTAGACCTTAAATCCAATCACAGTCCAGGAGTGAAAGTGTTGCAGAAATTAGAACTCCATCTTCCCCATGGCCAGAAAACTTGTGGTTGCCATATTGTGCAACGTTCCCTGTAGGAGAAACCAGCATGGGACATTAGGCCACGCCCTGACTTGAGGGGCTCCTTGGGCACAAAAACACATTGTGAAACTCAGTGTGAGACCATTCCTCAGGGAAGGCCTCTCAGTGTCTGGACCAAGAGCCCACATATGGGGCTTGCCATGTTCTTAGGTCCCAATGTTAACCAGAGGTCTGGTTGTCCAGTCGCCCCTCCCCAGGACTCTGCTCTGGAATCCCTCTTTTGGTGGTCCACCTTAGGTAAAAAAAATAATAATAATAAAAAAATAAACAAAAAAACAAGAAAGGCCTCCTCCCTTCCCACAGAATGACCCCAAACTCTTGGGATCGGGTCAAATCCCCAGAAAGGGAGCCTCATCGATGGCCCATGAGGACACCCCGACATTCCATGGCAATCGGTGACACATTTCCAGAAAAAAAAAAAAAAAAAAAAAAAAAGCATGAGCCAGCACCTCACATTCGCCCTTTGTTCATATCCCGAAGAGTTCTCCTCACGGTCTATAGATCGGGCCGGCCATACCTACATCCCCCAACCTAAGTGGAGTTTGTGTTTTCAGACTTTTGTCCAAATAGCCCTGGACCACACACGCTCCACACTTGGGTCCCTGGAGCCACACCTCAGGACTGTGCTTCCCTTTCAAGGGAATTCTTCCCATTCCATTGGCCACAACCTTGCAAATGAGGAAAAACATCCAAAGTCACCGAGGCCATCCCATTAGTGTAGGCCGCCCAGGACAAACAGGGGTGATCTCAAACCAGCTGAGCAACTACCTCCACTCAGACCACAGTTGTCCCCAGAGAAGAATATTGAACCGGACAGGCCCCTAGGCCCTAATCAGATCCATTGCTTTGGTTTTTAGGCATCTCTCCTCAGAGGCCTCGTCTCCAATACCAGCATATGGTGGTTTCCTGAGGCACCAATAAGAACAAATCTCGTCTCCCCATGGAAAACTTGCTCATTGGAGCTTTGTCATAACCTCTGGTTAGGAGAATCCTTCAGGGCCCTGGTGCCACTGCCCCATACCAAGGTCTCCATGGACTCAAACCAACATTAAGACCATCCTCAGGAAAGTCCATTTCAACTCAGCCCCCTCTGTTGCTACCCCAAGCCAGCAGATCAAACGTTTCTTGTTGCTAGGAGACAATTGGATTGTGAGGCTGACTGCCCAGGCATCCATACTTAGAACCCTGTTCTGGAAAAATACCTTATAAGACGTCCTGGAGCCATCCAAAAAATCTTAATTGTCCCACAGAAGGAATCCTTGCGGTTTGGAGCATCTCACAACTCCAATAGTGGGAAAACCCCCATGGGCTCATAATGTCCCCCCTTCATGAAGGGGCCAACATGGACAGAAACTCAAACCTGAGCCAAAGTCTGATCCTCGACCTGACTTCAGACACATGAGATCTCAATTCAGCTCTGCAGAGTGTGGCTGCCATGTCCTTGCCCCGAAACCTAAGCCTAGCTTGTGTTCTCAGACTTCCGTCCTCACTCTCCTGGCCCACAAGCCCTCCAGTTTGGGAATTCCGAAGCCACAATGCAGCACTCTGCCTGCCCTCCAGAAGAAAAACTTTGCCCTATGCTTCTAATAAGAAACCCCAAATGATTTTCTAATGCATGCCACTCGATTGTAAAGCAATTATACAGCCCACCCTGTATTCTAATGCCCTGTCTGGCACAGCCTGAGACAAGACATCCCAAACGACACCCAGACAGCTGGCCCCAACCTGGACACATAGGACCCGCTATGGCTGTAGGTCGTCATCTCTTCCCAACCTCGGTTTTCAGGCTTCAGAACCTAGACCTTATCTCCAATCACTGCCCAGGGTGAACGTGATGCAGAAATTAGAATTCCTCCTTCCCCATGGCCAGAAACCTTGTGGTTGGCATGTTGTCCAACGTTCAATGTGGGAAAACCTGCATTGTCCGAAAGGCCACGCCAGTGCTTGAGGGCCGCCTAGGGCACAGACATGCATTGTGACCTGCAGCGTGAGTCCCGTATTAAAGTAACGCCTCTCAGGGGCTGGACCAAGATCCTGCATATGGGGCTTGTCATATCCATAGGCCCCCAGGCTTAACCCGAGGGCGAGTATTCCAGTTGTCAGTACCCACTGCTATGCTCTAGAATCCCTCTACTGGGGGGACATATGAGGCAAAAAACAGGACACTTCCCTTCCCACAGAATGACCCCAAACACTTGGGGGCTGGACAAACTACCAGAGAGGGAGACTTCTACGACCCATGAGGCAACTCCTACATTAAACGGCCATTGTGGACAAAACATCCAGAGACAAAAGCCTGAGCGACTGCCTCCCTCTCACCCTTCTTTCATATCCAGAGGAGCTCCCCTCATGGACTGTAGATCAGGCCTGCCGTAACCTCGGCCCCAAACCTGAGCTGAGTTAGGGTTTTTGGATGTCTGTCTGCACAGCCATGGCCCACACAGCCTCCAGGCTGGGGTCTCTGGAGCCACACCACAGAACTGTGCCTGCTCTCTCCTAAGAAACTGCCCATTCCATTGGCCACAACTCTACAAAATAGTAGAAACCTCAAGGTCCCCAAGGACATCCCACTACCGCAAGCCGCACTGGACAAATAGGGGCATTATGACACAAGCTGAGCAACTACTACCTCCATGCAGACACACAGACAGATATCAGCAGAGACAGAAGATTGAACCAGACAGGCCCCTAGGCCCTATTATGAACTCTTGCTTTGGTGTCCAGGTATCACTCCTCAGAGGCCTGGGTTCGAAGACCAGCATACAGGGCTTTCCTGAGGCACCAGACAAAAGACCTCTCATCTCCACATGGGAAGCTTCCTTGTTGGAGTTGTGTCAAGCCCTTCGGGTTGGAGAATCCTGCAGAGTCCCTTAGCTACTGCCACATTCCAAGGTCTCCATGGCCACCAACCCACATTATGACTCATCCTCAGGAGAGTCCATTTAAACTCAGCCTTCTGGGTAGCTCACCCAAGAGCCCGCAGATTGAGCGTGCCTTGTCTCCACCAGGCAATGGGAAGGTGAGTTGGCGTTTCTCGGCATCCATGCTTAGGCCCCTGCTCTCGAGTCTTTCTGTATGGGGCATCCTGGAACCATACAATAGTACTCGACTGTCCTGAAGAAGGAAACTTTGAAGTTGGGAGCAGCTCACAACTCCCAGCGTAGGGAAACCTCCCTGGCCTCATGACGCCCCCACCCCCTTCAGGAAGGGGCCGTCATGGACACAAACTCCAGCTTGAGGCAACATCTGATACTCGCCCTGACCTCACCTGCAGGAGATCTCGATTCAGCCTCTTCAGAGTGGGCCTGCCATGCTCTTGGCCCCAAAACTCATGCTAGCTTGTGTTTTCAGACTTCCTTCCTCACAATCCTGGCCACACCCCTCCAGTTTGGCAATTCTGGAGACACAATGCAGCACTCTGCCTGCCCTCCAGAAGAAAAATGTTGCCCTATAGTGCTAACCGGAAACGCCAAATGAGTAACAACCTGCATGCCACTCGACCACACCCCAATTATACAGTCTAGCCTGTGCACTAAAGCCCTGTCTGACACAGCCTGAGGGCAGACCTCCAGTCCAACACCCAGACAGCTGGCCGTACACAGAGCATATCACACCCACAATGGCTTTAGGCCATCATCTCTACCCAACCTCAGTTTTCACCTTCAGAACCTAGACCTTATCTCCACTCACTGCTCAGGAGTGAACGTGATGCAAGAATCAGAACTTCTCCTTCGCCTTGGCAAGAAACCTAGTGGTTGGCATGTTGTCCAATGTTCATTGTAGGAGAAAGCAGCATGGACTATGAGGCCCCACCTATCCCTGAGGGCCACAATTTGCACAAACACACATTGTGACCCTCAGCGTGAGCCCTATCCTCATGTAAAGCCTCTTAGTCACTGGAACAACAGCCCACATATGGAGCTTGCCAAGCCCCTAGTCCCCCAATCTCAACCAGAGTTCGAGATGTCTAGTCACACCTACTCAGGGCTCTACTCTGGAATCCCTCTTTGGTGGGAGAACTGAGGTAAAAAAAAATACATAAAGGACTCTTCCCATCCACAGAATGATCCCAACCACTTGGGATCAGGCCAAATCACCAGAGAAAGAATTGTCCATGGCCCTTGAGGACACTCCGACATTCCACGGCCACCGTTGACACAAAATCCAGAGACAAAAGCCTGAGCAAGCGCCACATACTCGCCCTTTGTTCATAGCCCGGAAAATTCTCACGGTCTGTAGATCGAGCCTTCATACATACATCCCCAAAACTAAGCTGAGTTTGTGTTTTCAGACTTCTGTCCCCACAGGCCTGGCCAACACACCATCCAAGCTGGGGCCCCTGGAGCCACACCTCAGGACTGTGGCTTCCCTCTCCAGGGGAATTCTGCTATTTCCATTGGCCACAACCCAATAGATTAGGAGAATCCGCCAAACTCCCCCAGGCCATCCGAATAATGTTGGCTGCCCAGGACACACAGGGATGATCTCTCACAAGTTAGGAAACTACCTCCACTCAGACCCAGAGACAGATATCCCCATAGAATAAGATTGAACTGGACAGGCACTTAGGCCCTAATCAGATCCATTGCTTTTGATTCCAGTCATCTCTCCTCAGAGGCCTGTTTTCCAATACCAGCATATGGGAGATTCCTTAGGCACTCATCAAAACAATTCTCTTCTCTACATAGGAAACATACTCTTTAGAGCTCCATCAAAACCTCCGGTTATGAACATCCCTCAAGGCCCAGGTTCAAGCACCCCATTCCAAGGTCTACATGGACACAAATGCACATTATGACCCATCCTCAACTCACCCATTTCAACACACCCGCCTCGGTTGCTCCCCTAGATCCAGCAGATCGAACTTGCCTTGGCGCTATGAGACACCTGGAATGGGAGGCAGGCTGCCCAGGCATCCATCCTTAGAACCCTGCTCTGGATAACTTCCTTATGGGATGTCCTGGAGCCATCCAACAGGTCTCGACTGTCCCACAGAAGGAATCATTGCGGTTTGGAGCATCTCACAATTCCCATCGTGGGAAAACCTCCATGTCCTCGTGACACCCTCCCCTTCATGAAGGGGCCGTCATGGACAGAAACTTCGACCTAAGCCAACGTCTGATCCTAGCTCTGTCTTCAGGTATACAGGATCTCGAATCATCTCTGCAGAGGGTGCCTGCCGTCCCCTCACCCCGAAATCTAAGTCTGGCTTGTGTTCTCAGAATTTTTCCTCACACTCCTGGCCCACAAACCTTCCAGTTTGGGAATTCTGGAGCCACAATATGGCACTGTGTCTTCCCTCCAGAAGAAAAACGTTGCCCTCTGGGGCTACCCAGTAACCACAAATGAGTACCATCCTGCACGAAACTCGACTGCACCCCAATGATACAGTCTAGCCTGGGCACTAATTCCCTGTCTGCCACAGCCTGAGCCTGCACCTCCCAACCCACACTCAACAGCTGGCCGAACACTGAGCACATCAGCCACACCATGGCCTTAGGTCTTCATCTCTTCCCAACCTCAGTTTTCAGGCTTCAGAACCTAGACCTTAAATCCAATCACAGTCCAGGAGTGAAAGTGTTGCAGAAATTAGAACTCCATCTTCCCCATGGCCAGAAAACTTGTGGTTGCCATATTGTGCAACGTTCCCTGTAGGAGAAACCAGCATGGTACATTAGGCCACGCCCTGACTTGAGGGGCTCCTTGGGCACAAAAACACATTGTGAAACTCAGTGTGAGACCATTCCTCAGGGAAGGCCTCTCAGTGTCTGGACCAAGAGCCCACATATGGGGCTTGCCATGTTCTTAGGTCCCAATGTTAACCAGAGGTCTGGTTGTCCAGTCGCCACTCCCCAGGACTCTGCTCTGGAATCCCTCTTTTGGTGGTCCACCTTAGGTAAAAAAAATAATAATAATAAAAAAATAAACAAAAAAACAAGAAAGGCCTCCTCCCTTCCCACAGAATGACCCCAAACTCTTGGGATCGGGTCAAATCCCCAGAAAGGGAGCCTCATCGATGGCCCATGAGGACACCCCGACATTCCATGGCAATCGGTGACACATTTCCAGAAAAAAAAAAAAAAAAAAAAAAGCATGAGCCAGCACCTCACATTCGCCCTTTGTTCATATCCCGAAGAGTTCTCCTCACGGTCTATAGATCGGGCCGGCCATACCTACATCCCCCAACCTAAGTGGAGTTTGTGTTTTCAGACTTTTGTCCAAATAGCCCTGGACCACACACGCTCCACACTTGGGTCCCTGGAGCCACACCTCAGGACTGTGCTTCCCTTTCAAGGGAATTCTTCCCATTCCATTGGCCACAACCTTGCAAATGAGGAAAAACATCCAAAGTCACCGAGGCCATCCCATTAGTGTAGGCCGCCCAGGACAAACAGGGGTGATCTCAAACCAGCTGAGCAACTACCTCCACTCAGACCACAGTTGTCCCCAGAGAAGAATATTGAACCGGACAGGCCCCTAGGCCCTAATCAGATCCATTGCTTTGGTTTTTAGGCATCTCTCCTCAGAGGCCTCGTCTCCAATACCAGCATATGGTGGTTTCCTGAGGCACCAATAAGAACAAATCTCGTCTCCCCATGGAAAACTTGCTCATTGGAGCTTTGTCATAACCTCTGGTTAGGAGAATCCTTCAGGGCCCTGGTGCCACTGCCCCATACCAAGGTCTCCATGGACTCAAACCAACATTAAGACCATCCTCAGGAAAGTCCATTTCAACTCAGCCCCCTCTGTTGCTACCCCAAGCCAGCAGATCAAACGTTTCTTGTTGCTAGGAGACAATTGGATTGTGAGGCTGACTGCCCAGGCATCCATACTTACGACCCTGTTCTGGAAAAATACCTTATAAGACGTCCTGGAGCCATCCAACAAATCTTTATTGTCCCACAGAAGGAATCCTTGCGGTTTGGAGCATCTCACAACTCCAATAGTGGGAAAACCCCCATGGCCTCATAATGCCCCCCCTTCCTGAAGGGGCCCACATGGACAGAAACTCAAACCTGAGCCAAAGTCTGAACCTCGACCTGACTTCAGACGCATGAGATCTCAATTCAGCTCTGCAGAGTGTGCCTGCCATGTCCTTGCCCCGAAACCTAAGCCTAGCTTGTGTTCTCAGACTTCCGTCCTCACTCTCCTGGCCCACAAGCCCTCCAGATTGGGAATTCCGAAGCCACAATGCCGCACTCTGCCTGCCCTCAGGAAGAAAAACTTTGCCCTATGCTGCTAATAAGAAACCCCAAATGATTTTCTAATGCATGCCACTCGATTGTAAAGCAATTATACAGCCCACCCTGTATTCTAATGCCCTGTCTGGCACAGCCTGAGACAAGACATCCCAAATGACACCCAGACATCTGGCCCCAACATGGACACATAGGACCCGCTATGGCTGTAGGTCGTCATCTCTTCCCAACCTTGGTTTTCAGGCTTCAGAACCTAGACCTTATCTCCAATCACTGCCCAGGGGTGAACGTGATGCAGAAATTAGAATTCCTCCTTCCCCATGGCCAGAAACGTTGTGGTTGGCATGTTGTCCAGCGTTCAATGTGGGAAAACCTGCATTGTCCGAAAGGCCACGCCAGTGCTTGAGGGCCACCTAGGGCACAGACATGCATTGTGACCTGCAGCGTGAGTCCCGTATTAAAGTAATGCCTCTCAGTGGCTGGACCAAGATCCTGCATATGGGGCTTGTCATATCCATAGGCCCCCAAGCTTAACCAGAGGGCGAGTATTCTAATTGTCAGTACCCACTGCTATGCTCAAGAATCCCTCTACTGGGGGGACACATGAGGCAGAAAACAGGACACTTCCCTTCCCACAGAATGACCCCAAACACTTGGGGGCTGGACAAACTACCAGAGAGGGAGACTTCTACGAACCATGAGGCAACTCCTACATTAAACGGCCATTGTGGACAAAACATCCAGAGACAAAAGCCTGAGCGACTGCCTCCCTCTCACCCTTCTTTCATATCCAGAGGAGCTCCCCTCATGGACTGTAGATCAGGCCTGCCGTAACCTCGGCCCCAAACCTGAGCTGAGTTAGGGTTTTTGGATGTCTGTCTGCACAGCCATGGCCCACACAGCCTCCAGGCTGGGGTCTCTGGAGCCACACCACAGAACTGTGCCTGCTCTCTCCTAAGAAACTGCCCATTCCATTGGCCACAACTCTACAAAATAGTAGAAACCTCAAGGTCCCCAAGGACATCCCACTACCGCAAGCCGCACTGGACAAATAGGGGCATTATGACACAAGCTGAGCAACTACTACCTCCATGCAGACACACAGACAGATATCCGCAGAGACAGAAGATTGAACCAGACAGGCCCCTAGGCCCTATTATGAACTCTTGCTTTGGTGTCCAGGTATCACTCCTCAGAGGCCTGGGTTCGAAGACCAGCATACGGGGCTTTCCTGAGGCACCAGACAAAAGACCTCTCATCTCCACATGGGAAGCTTCCTTGTTGGAGTTGTGTCAAGCCCTTCGGGTTGGAGAATCCTGCAGAGTCCCTTAGCTACTGCCTCATTCCAAGGTCTCCATGGCCACCAACCCACATTATGACTCATCCTCAGGAGAGTCCATTTAAACTCAGCCTTCTGGGTAGCTCACCCAAGAGCCCGCAGATTGAGCGTGCCTTGTCTCGACCAGGCAATGGGAAGGTGATTTGGCGTTTCTCGGCATCCATGCTTAGGGCCCTGCTCTCGAGTCTTTCTGTATGGGGCATCCTGGAACCATCCAATAGTACTCGACTGTCCTGAAGAAGGAATCTTTGAAGTTTGGAGCAGATCACAACTCCCAGCGTAGGGAAACCTCCCTGGCCTCATGACGCCCCCACCCCCTTCAGTAAGGGGCCGTCATGGACACAAACTCCAGCTTGAGGCAACATCTGATATTCGCCCTGACCTCACCTGCAGGAGATCTCGATTCAGCCTCTGCAGAGTGGGCCTGCCATGCTCTTGGCCTCAAAACTCGTGCTAGCTTGTGTTTTCAGACTTCCTTCCTCACAATCCTGGCCACACCCCTCCAGTTTGGCAATTCTGGAGACACAATGCAGCACTCTGCCTGCCCTCCAGAAGAAAAATGTTGCCCTATAGGGCTAACCGGAAACGCCAAATGAGTAACAACCTGCATGCCACTCGACCATACCCCAATTATAAGTCTAGCCTGTGCACTAAAGCCCTGTCTGACACAGCCTGAGGGCAGACCTCCAGTTCAACACCCAGACAGCTGGCCGTACACAGAGCATATCACACCCACAATGGCTTTAGGCCATCATCTCTACCCAACCTCAGTTTTCACCTTCAGAATTAGGCCTTATCTCCACTCACTGCTCAGGAGTGAACGTGATGCAAGAATCAGAACTTCTCCTTCGCCTTGGCAAGAAACCTAGTGGTTGGCATGTTGTCCAATATTCATTGTAGGAGAAAGCAGCATGGACTATGAGGCCCCACCTATCCCTGAGGGCCACAATTTGCACAAACACACATTGTGACCCTCAGCGTGAGCCCTATCCTCATGTAAAGCCTTTAGTCACTGGAACAACAGCCCACGTATGGGGCTTGCGACCTGAGCAAATGTCTGATATTCGCCCTGACTTCAGGTGCATGAGATCTTGATTCAGCTCTGCAGAGTGTGCCTTCTGTGCTCTCACCCCCAAAACTAAGCCTAGCTTGTTTTCTCAGACTACCGTCCTCACACCCCTGCCCCAAAAGCCCTACAGATTGGCAATACTGGGGCCACAATGCAGCACACTGCCTGCCCTCCAGAAGAAAAACGTTGCCTTATGGAGCTACCTAGAAACCCGAATAAGGATCAACTGAACACCACTCGAGTGCACCCCAAATATGCAGTCTACCCTGTCTAATGCCTTGTCTGACACAGCATGAGCCCACACCTCCAGACCTACGCTCAAGAGCTGGCCGCACACTGAGCTCATTGGACCCATCAGGTCCTTAGGTCTTCATCTCTTCCCAACCTCAGTTTTCGGGTTTCAGAACCTAGACCTAAACTCCAATCACTGTCCAGGGGTGAACGTGATGCAGAAACCACAACTCTTCCTTCTCCATGGCTGGAAAACTTGTGGTTGGCATATTCTCCAACGTTCAGTGTAGGAGAATCCAGCGTGGCCCATGAGGCACTTCCCATGCTTGAGGGCCTTGTTGGCACAAATAGGCATTGTGACCCTCAGCATGAGCCCTGTCCTCAAGGAAGGCCTCTCAGTGTCTGAATCAAGAGCCCGCCTATTGGACTGTCCATGCCCCTAGGCCCCCAAACTTAAACAGAGGTGGGGATATCCAGTTGACCCTCCCAAGGACTCTGCTCTGGAATCCCTCTTTTATTGGGACACTTGAGGTACATAAAATAAAATATAAAATAAAATAAAATAAAAAACAGAAAAGACTCCCCCCATCCCACAGAATGTACCCAAACTCTTGGGATCGGGTCAAATCCTCAGAGAAGGAAAGCCATCTACAACCCAGGAGGCCACGCCAGCATTCCACCCACATTGTTGACATAAATCCAGAGACAAAACCTGAGCAAGCACCTCAAACTCACCCTTTTTCATATCCCTAAGTGTTATCATGGTCTGTAGATTGGGCGTGCCATACCTATGTCCCCAATCCTAAGCGGAGTTTGTGTTTTCAGACTTTTGTCCCCACAGGCCTGGCCCACACAGCCTCAAGGCTGGGCCCCTAGAGCCAAACTCAGAACTGTGCTTGCCCTCTCCAGGGGATTTCTGCCCATTCCATTGGCCACAACCCTATAGATTAGGAGAAACTCCAAAGTCCTGAGGCCATCCCAATATTATAGGCTGCCCAGGACAAACAGGGGTGATCTGACACAAGCTGAGCAACTACATCCCCTCAGATCCTTAGACACGTATCCTCAGGAAAGAGATTGAACCGGACAGGCACCTAGGGCCTAATCATCTCGATTGCTTTTGTTTCCAGTCATCTCTCCTCAGAGGCCTGGTTTCCCATACCAGCATACGGGAGATTCCTTAGGCACTCATCAAAACAATTTTCTTCTCTACATAGGAAACGTACTCTTTAGAGGCCATAAAAACCTCCGGTTATGAACATCCCTCAAGGCCCCGGATCAAGCACCCCATTCCAAGGTCTACATCGACACAAATGCACATTATGACCCATCCTCAACTCACCCATTTCAACACACCCGCCTCGGTAGCTCCCCTAGATCCAGCAGGCGAACTTGCCTTGGCGCTATGAGACACCTGGAATGGGAGGCAGGCTGCCCAGGCATCGATCCTTAGAACCCTGCTCTGGATAACTTCCTTATGGGATGTCCTGGAGCCATCCAACAGGTCTCGACTGTCCCACAGAAGGAATCATTGCGGTTTGGAGCATCTCACAATTCCCATCATGGGAAAACCTCCATGTCCTCGCGACACCGTCCCCTTCATGAAGGGGCCGTCATGGACAGAAACTCCGACGTAAGCCAACGTCTGATTCTAGCTCTGTCTTCAGGCATACGGGATCTCGAATCATCTCTGCAGAGGGTGCCTGCCGTCCCCTCACCCCGAAATCTAAGTCTGGCTTGTGTTCTCAGAATTTGTTTCTCACACTCCTGGCCCACAAGCCTTCCAGTTTGGGAATTCTGGAGCCACTATGTGGCACTGTGTCTTCCCTCCAGAAGAAAAACGTTGCCCTCTGAGGCTACCCAGTAACCACAAATGAGTACCATCCTGCACGAAACTCGACTGCACCCCAATGATACAGTCTAGCCTGGGCACTAATTCCCTGTCTGCCACAGCCTGAGCCTGCACCTCCCAATCCACACTCAACAGCTGGCCGAACACTGAGCACATCAGCCACACCCTGGCCTTAGGTCTTCATCTCTTCCCAACCTCAGTTTTCAGGCTTCAGAACCTAGACCTTAAATCCAATCACAGTCCAGGAGTGAAAGTGTTGCAGAAATTAGAACTCCATCTTCCCCATGGCCAGAAAACTTGTGGTTGCCATATTGTCCAACGTTCCGTGTAGGAGAAACCAGCATGGTACATTAGGCCACGACCTGACTTGAGGGGCTCCTTGGGCACAAAAACACATTGTGAAACTCAGTGTGAGACCTATCCTCAAGGAAGGCCTCTCAGTGACTGGACCAAGAGCCCACATATGGGGCTTGCCATGTTCTTAGGTCCCAATGTTAACCAGAGGTCTGGTTGTCCAGTCGCCCCTCCCCAGGTCTCTGCTCTGGAATCCCTCTTTTGGTGGTCCACCTTAGGTAAAAAAAAAAATAATACTAAAAACATAAACAAAAAAACAAGAAAGGCCTCCTCCCTTCCCACAGAATGACCCCAAACTCTTGGGATCAGGTCAAATCCCCAGAAAAGGAGCCTCATCGATGGCCCATGAGGACACCCCGACATTCCATGGCAATCGGTGACACATTTCCAGAAAAAAAAAAAAAAAGCATGAGCCAGCACCTCACATTCGCCCTTTGTTCATATCCCGATGAGTTCTCCTCACGGTCTATAGATCGGGCCGGCCATACCTACATCCCTCAACCTAAGTGGAGTTTGTGTTTTCAGACTTTCGTCCAAATAGCCCTGGACCACACATGCTCCACACTTGGGTCCCTGGAGCCACACCTCAGGACTGTGCTTCCCTTTCAATGGAATTCTTCCCATTCCATTGGCCACAACCTTGCAAATGAGGAAAAACCTCCAAAGTCACCGAGGCCATCCCAATAGTGTAGGCCGCCCAGGACAAACAGGGGTGATCTCAAATCAGCTGAGCAACTACCTCCACTCAGACAACAGATGTCCCCAGAGAAGAATATTGAACCGGACAGGCCCCTAGGCCCTAGTCAGATCCATTGCTTTGGTTTTTAGGCATCTCTCCTCAGAGGCCTCGTTTCCAATACCAGCATATGGTGGTTTCCTGAGGCACCAATAAGAACAAATCTCGTCTCCCCATGGAAAACTTGCTCATTGGAGCTTTGTCATAACCTCTGGTTAGGAGAATCCTTCAGGGCCCTGGTGCCACTGCCCCATACCAAGGTCTCCATGGACTCAAACCAACATTAAGACCATCCTCAGGAAAGTCCATTTCAACTCAGCCCCCTCTGTTGCTACCCCAAGCCAGCAGATCAAACGTTTCTTGTTGCTAGGAGACAATTGGAATGTGAGGCTGGCTGCCCAGGCATCCATACTTAGAACCCTGTTCTGGAAAAATACCTTATAAGATGTCCTGGAGCCATCCAACAAATCTTAATTGTCCCACAGAAGGAATCCTTGCGGTTTGGAGCATCTCACAACTCCAATAGAGGGAAAACCCCCATGGGCTCATAATGTCCCCCCTTCATGAAGGGGCCAACATGGACAGAAACTCAAACCTGAGCCAAAGTCTGATCCTCGACCTGACTTCAGACGCATGAGATGTCAATTCAGCTCTGTAGAGTGTGCCTGCCATGTCCTTGCCCCGAAACCTAAACCTAGCTTGTGTCCTCAGACTTCCGTCCTCACTCTCCTGGCCCACAAGCCCTCCAGTTTGGGAATTCCGAAGCCACAATGCAGCACTCTGCCTGCCCTCCAGAAGAAAAACTTTGCCCTATGCTTCTAATAAGAAACCCCAAATGATTTTCTAATGCATGCCACTCGATTTAAAGCAATTATACAGCCTACCCTGTATATTAATGCCCTGTCTGGCACAGCCTGAGACAAGACATCCCAAACGATACCCAGACAGCTGTCCCCAACTAGGTCACATAGGACCCGCTATGGCTGTAGGTCGTCATCTCTTCCCAACCTCGGTTTTCAGGCTTCAGAACCTAGACCTTATCTCCAATCACTGCCCAGGGGTGAACGTGATGCAGAAATTAGAATTCCTCCTTCCCAATGGCCAGAAACCTTGTGGTTGGCATGTTGTCCAACGTTCAATGTGGGAAATTCTGCATTGTCCGAAAGGCCACGCCAGTGCTTGAGGGCCGCCTAGGGCACAGACATGCATTGTGACCTGCAGCGTGAGTCCCGTATTAAAGTAACGCCTCTCAGTGGCTGGACCAAGATCTTGCATATGGGGCTTGTCATATCCATAGGCCCCCAGGCTTAACCAGAGGGCGAGTATTCCAGTTGTCAGTACCCACTGCTATGCTCTAGATTCCCTCTACAGGGGGGACACATGAAGCAGAAAACAGGACACTTCCCTTCCCACAGAATGACCCCAAACACTTGGGGGCTGGACAAACTACCAGAGAGGGAGACTTCTACGAACCATGAGGGAACTCCTACATTAAACGGCCATTGTGGACAAAACATCCAGAGACAAAAGCCTGAGCGACTGCCTCCCTCTCACCCTTCTTTCATATCCAGAGGAGCTCCCCTCATGGACTGTAGATCAGGCCTGCCGTAACCTCGGCCCCAAACCTGAGCTGAGTTAGGGATTTTGGATGTCTGTCTGCACAGCCATGGCCCACACGGCCTCCAGGCTGGGGTCTCTGGAGCCACACCACAGAACTGTGCCTCCTCTCTCTTAAGAAACTGCCCATTCCATTGGCCACAACTCTACAAAATAGTAGAAACCTCAAGGTCCCCAAGGACTTCCTACTACCGCAAGCCGCACTGGACAAATAGGGGCATTATGACACAAGCTGAGCAACTACTACCTCCATGCAGACACACAGACAGATATCCGCAGAGACAGAAGATTGAACCAGACAGGCCCCTAGGCCCTATTATGAACTCTTGCTTTGGTGTCCAGGTATCACTCCTCAGAGTCCTGGGTTCGAAGACCAGCATACGGGGCTTTCCTGAGGCACCAGACAGAAGATCTCTCATCTCCACCTGGGAAGCTTCCTTGTTGGAGTTGTGTCAAGCCCTTCGGGTTGGAGAATCCTGCAGAGTCCCTTACCTACTGCCACATTCCAAGGTCTCCATGGCCACTAAACCACATTATGACTCATCCTCAGGAGAGTCCATTTAAACTCAGCCTTCTGGGTATCTCACCCAAGAGCCCGCAGATTGAGCGTGCCTTGTCTCGACCAGGCAATGGGAAGGTGAGTTGGCGTTTCTCGGCATCCATGCTTAGGCCCCTGCTCTCGAGTCTTTCTGTATGGGGCATCAAGGGACCATCCAATAGTACTCGACTGTCCTGAAGAAGGAAACTTTGAAGTTGGGAGCAGCTCACAACTCCCAGTGTAGGGAAACCTCCCTGGCCTCATGACGCCCCCACCCTTTTCATGTAAGGGCCGTCATAGACACAAACTCCAGCTTGAAGCAACATCTGATACTCGCCCTGACCTCACTGCAGGAGATCTCGATTAAGCCTCTGCAGAGTGGACCTGCCATGCTCTTGGTCCCAAAACTCGTGCTAGCTTGTGTTTTCAGACTTCCTTCCTCACAATCCTGGCCACACCGCTCCAGTTTGGCAATTCTGGAGACACAATGCAGCACTCTGCCTGCCCCCCAGAAGAAAAATGTTGCCCTATAGGGCTAACCGGAAACGCCAAATGAGTAACAACCTGCATGCCACTCGAACATATTCCAATTATACAGCCTAGCCTGTGCGCTAAAGCCCTGTCTGACACAGCCTGAGGGCAGACCTCCAGTCCAACACCCAGACAGCAGGCCGTACACAGAGCATATCACACCCACAATGGCTTTAGGCCATCATCTCTACCCAACCTCAGTTTTCACCTTCAGAACCTAGACATTATCTCCACTCACTGCTCAGGAGTGAACGTGATGCAAGAATCAGAACTTCTCCTTCGCCTTGGCAAGAAACCTAGTGGTTGGCATGTTGTCCAATGTTCATTGTAGGAGAAAGCAGCATGGACTATGAGGCCCCACCTATCCCTGAGGGCCACAATTTGCACAAACACACATTGTGACCCTCAGCGTGAACTATATCCTCATGTAAAGCCTCTTAGTGACTGGAACAACAGCCCACATATGGGGCTTGCCAAGCCCCTAGTCCCCCAATCTCAACCAGAGTTCGAGATGTCTAGTCACCCCTACTCAGGGCTCTACTCTGGAATCCCTCTTTGGTGGAACACCTGAGGTAAAAAAAAAAAAAAATACAGAAAGGACTCTTCCCATCCACAGAATGATCCCAACCCCTTGGGATCAGGCCAAATCACCAGAGAAAGAATTGTCCATGGCCCTTGAGGACACCCCGACATTCCACGGCCACCGTTGACACAAAATCCAGAGACAAAACCCTGAGCAAGCGCCACATACTCGCCCTTTGTTCATAGCCCGAAAAATTCTCACGGTCTGTAGATCGAGCCTTCATACATACATCCCCAAACCTAAGCTGAGTTTGTGTTTTCAGTCTTCTGTCCCCACAGTCCTGGCCCACACACCATCCAAGCTGGGGCCCCTGGAGACACACCTCAGGACTGTGGCTTCCCTCTCCACTGGAATTCTGCCATTTCCATTGGCCACAACCCTATAGATTAGGAGAATCCTCCAAACTCCCTGAGGCCATCCCAATAGTGTTGGCTGCCCAGGACAAACAGGGATGATCTTTCACAAGTTAGGAAACTACCTCCACTCAGACCCAGAGACAGATATCCCCATAGAATAAGATTGAACTGGACAGGCACTTAGGCTCTAATCGGATCCATTGCTTTTGTTTCCAGGCATCTCTCCTCAGAGGCCTGGTTTCCAATACCAGAATACGGGGGATTACTGAGGCACTCATCAGAAAAATCTCATCTCCACATAGGAAATGTACTCTTTGGAGCTCTATAAAAACCTCTGTTTAGGAGAATCTTTCAGGGCCCCGGATCAAGCGCCCCATTCCAAGGTCTCCATGGACTTAAACCCACATTATGATCTATTGTCGGGAGAGTCCATGTCAACTCAACCCCCTTGGTTTCTCCCCCAGGGCCTGCAGATCAATCCTGCCTTGTTGCTAGGATACAACTAGAATGGGAGTTGGCTGCCCAGGCATACATCCTTAGAACCCTACTCTGGAGTCGTTCCACATGGGACATCCTAGAGCCATCCAACAGGTCTCAAGTGTCCCACAGAAGGAATATTTGCAGTCTGGAGCATCTCACAACTCCCATTGTGGGAAAATCTACATGGTCTCTTGAGACGCTCCACTTTATAAAGGGGCCATCATGGACAGAAACTCCAACCTGAGCAAACGTCTGATATTCGCCCTGACTTCAGGTGCATGAGATCTTGATTCAGCTCTGCAGAGTGTGCCTTCTGTGCACTCACCCCCAAAACTAAGCCTAGCTTGTGTTCTCAGACTACCGTCCTCACACCCCTGCCCCAAAAGCCCTACAGATTGGCAATACTGGGGCCATAACGCAGCACACTGCCTGCCCTCCAGAAGAAAAACGTTGCCTTATGGAGGTACCTAGAAACCCGAATAAGGATCAACTGAACGCCACTCGACTGCACCCCAAATATGCAGTCTACCCTGTCTAATGCCTTGTCTGACACAGCATGAGCCCACACCTCCAGACCTACGCTCAACAGCTGGCTGCACACTGAGCTCATTGGACCCATCAGGTCCTTAGGTCTTCATCTCTTCCAACCTCAGTTTTCGGGTTTCAGAACCTAGACCTAAACTCCAATCACTGTCCAGGGGTGAACGTGATGCAGAAATCACAACTCTTCCTTCGCCATGGCTGGAAACCTTGTGGTTGGCATATTCTCCAACGTTCAGTGTAGAATAATCTAGCGTGGCCAATGAGGCACTTCCCATGCTTTAGGGCCTTGTTGGGCACAAATAGGCATTGTGAACCTCAGCATGAGCCCTGTCCTCAAGGAAGGCCTCTCAGTGTCTGAATCAAGAGCCCGCCTATTGGACTTGCCATGCCCCTAGGCCCCCAAACTTAAACAGAGGTGGGGATATCCAGTTGTCCCTCCCAAGGACTCTGCTCTGGAATCCCTCTTTTATTGGGACACTTGAGGTACATAAAATAAAATATAAAATAAAATAAAATAAAAAACAGAAAAGACTCCTCCCATCCCACAGAATGTACCCAAACTCTTGGGATCGGGTCAAATCCTCAGAGAAGGAAAGCCATCCACAACCCATGAGGCCACGCCAGCATTCCACCCACATTGTTGACACAAATCCAGAGACAAAACCTGAGCAAGCACCTCAAACTCACCCTTTTTCATATCCCTAAGTGTTATCACAGTCTGTAGATTGGGCGTGCCATACCTATGTCCCCAATCCTAAGCGGAGTTTGTGTTTTCAGACTTTTGTCCCCACAGGCCTGGCCCACACAGCCTCAAGGCTGGGCCCCTAGAGCCAAACTCAGAACTGTGCCTGCCCTCTCCAGGGGATTTCTGCCCATTCCATTGGCCACAAACCTATAGATTAGGAGAAACTCCAAAGACCGGAAGCCATCCCAATATTATAGGCTGCCCAGGACAAACAGGTGCGATCTGACACAAGCTGAGCAACTACATCCCCTCAGATCCTTAGACACGTATCCTCAGGAAAGAGATTGAACCGGACAGGCACCTAGGGCCTAATCATCTCGATTGCTTCTGTTTCCAGTCATCTACCTCAGAGGCCTGGTTTCCCATACCAGCATATGGGAGATTCCTTAGGCACTCATCAAAACAATTTTCTTCTCTACATAGGAAACGTACTCTTTAGAGCCCATCAAAACCTCCGGTTATGAACGTCCCTCAAGGCCCCGGATCAAGCACCCCCTTCCAAAGTCTCCATGGACACAAATGCACATTATGACCCATCCTCAACTCACCCATTTCAACACACCCGCCTCGGTTGCTCCCCTAGATCCAGCAGATCGAACTTGCCTTGGCGCTATGAGACACCTGGAATGGGAGGCAGGCTGCCCAGGCATTCATCCTTAGAACCCTGCTCTGGATAACTTCCTTATGGGATGTCCTGGAGCCATCCAACAGGTCTCGACTGTCCCACAGAAGGAATCATTGCGGTTTGGAGCATCTCACAATTCCCATCGTGGGAAAACCTCCATGTCCTCGTGACACCGTCCCCTTCATGAAGGGGCCGTCATGGACAGAAACTCCGACGTAAGCCAACGTCTGATCCTAGCTCTGTCTTCAGGCATACAGGATCTCGAATCATCTCTGCAGAGGGTGCCTGCCGTCCCCTCACCCCGAAATCTAAGTCTGGCTTGTGTTCTCAGGATTTTTTTCTCACACTCCTGGCCCACAAGACTTCCACTTTGGGAATTCTGGAGCCACTATGTGGCACTGTGTCTTCCTTCCAGAAGAAAAACGTTGCCCTCTGGGGCTACCCACTAACCACAAATGAGTACCATCCTGCACGAAACTCGACTGCACCCCAATGATACAGTCTAGCCTGGGCACTAATTCCCTGTCTGCCACAGCCTGACCCTGCACCTCCCAACCCACACTCAACAGCTGGCCGAACACTGAGCACATCAGCCACACCATGGCCTTAGGTCTTCATCTCTTCCCAACCTCAGTTTTCAGGCTTCAGAACCTAGACCTTAAATCCAATCACAGTCCAGGAGTGAAAGTGTTGCAGAAATTAGAACTCCTTCTTCCCCATGGCCAGAAAAATTGTGGTTGCCATATTGTGCAACGTTCAGTGTAGGAGAAACCAGCATGGTACATTAGGCCACGCCCTGACTTGAGGGGCTCCTTGGGCACAAAAACACATTGTGAAACTCAGTGTGAGACCTATCCTCAAGGAAGGCCTCTCAGTGTCTGGACCAAGAGTCCACATATGGGGCTTGCCATGTTCTTAGGTCCCAATGTTAACCAGAGGTCTGGTTGTCCAGTCGCTCCTCGCCAGGACTCTGCTCTTGGATCTCTCTTTTGGTGGTCCATCTTAGGTAAAAAAAAATAATAATACTAAAAAAATAAACAAAAAAACAAGAAAGGCCTCCTCCCTTCCCACAGAATGACCCCAAACTCTTGGGATCGGGTCAAATCCCCAGAAAGGGAGCCTCATCAATGACCCATGAGGACACCCCGACATTCCATGGCAATCGGTGACACAATTCCAGAAAAAAAAAAAAGCATGAGCCAGCACCTCACATTCGCCCTTTGTTCATATCCCGAAGAGTTCTCCTCACGGTCTATAGATCGGGTCGGCCATACCTACATCCACCAACCTAAGTGGAGTTTGTGTTTTCAGACTTTTGTCCAAATAGCCCTGGACCAAACACGCTCCACAATTGGGTCCCTGGAGCCACACCTCAGGACTGTGCTTCCCTTTCAAGGGAATACTTCCCATTCCATTGGCCACAACCTTGCAAATGAGGAAAAACCTCCAAAGTCACCGAGGCCATCCCATTAGTGTAGGCCGCCCAGGACAAACAGGGGTGATCTCAAACCAGCTGAGCAACTACCTCCACTCAGACAACAGATGTCCCCAGAGAAGAATATTGAACCGGACAGGCCCCTAGGCCCTAATCAGATCCATTGCTTTGGTTTTCAGGCATCTCTCCTCAGAGGCCTCCTTTCCAATACCAGCATATGGTGGTTTCCTGAGGCACCAATAAGAACAAATCTCGTCTCCCCATGGAAAACTTGCTCATTGGAGCTTTGTCATAACCTCTGGTTAGGAGAATCCTTAAGGGCCCTGGTGCCACTGCCCCATACCAAGGTCTCCATGGACTCAAACCAACATTAAGACCATCCTCAGGAAAGTCCATTTCAACTCAGCCCCCTCTGTTGCTACCCCAAGCCAGCAGATCTAACGTTTCTTGTTGCTAGGAGACAATTGGAATGTGAGGCTGGCTGCCCTGGCATTCATACTTAGAACCCTGTTCTGGAAAAATACCTTATAAGACGTCCTGGAGCCATCCAACAAATCTTAATTGTCCCACAGAAGGAATCCTTGCGGTTTGGAGCATCTCACAACTCCAATAGAGGGAAAACCCCCATGGGCTCATAATGTCCCCCCTTCATGAAGGGGCCAACATGGACAGAAACTCAAACCTGAGCCAAAGTCTGAATCTCGACCTGACTTCAGACGCATGAGATCTCAATTCAGCTCTGCAGAGTGTGCCTGCCATGTCCTTGCCCCGAAACCTAAGCCTAGCTTGTGTTCTCAGACTTCCGTTCTCACTCTCCTGGCCCACAAGCCCTCCAGTTTGGGAATTCCGATGCCACAATGAAGCACTCTGCCTGCCCTCCAGAAGAAAAACTTTGCCCTATGCTGCTAATAAGAAACACCAAATGATTTTCTAATGCATGCCACTTGATTGTAAAGCAATTATACAGCCTACTCTGTATACTAATGCCCTGTCTGGCACAGCCTGAGACAAGACATCCCAAACGATACCCAGACAGCTGGCCCCAACCTGGACACATAGGACCCGCTATGGCTGTAGGTCGTCATCTCTTCCCAACCTCGGTTTTCAGGCTTCAGAAACTAGACCTTATCTCCAATCACTGCCCAGGGGTGAACGTGATGCAGAAATTAGAATTCCTCCTTCCCCATGGCCAGAAACCTTGTGGTTGGCATGTTGTCCAACGTTCAATGTGGGAAAACCTGCATTGTCCGAAAGGCCACGCCAGTGCTTGAGGGCCACCTAGGGCACAGACATGCATTGTGACCTGCAGCGTGAGTCCCGTATTAAAGTAACGCCTCTCAGTGGCTGGACCAAGATCCTGCATATGGGGCTTGTCATATCCATAGGCCCCCAGGCTTAACCAGAGGGCGAGTATTCCAGTTGTCAGTACCCACTGCTATGCTCTAGAATCCCTCTACTGGGGGAACACATGAAGCAGAAACAGGACACTTCCCTTCCCACAGAATGACCCCAAACTCTTGGGGGCTGGACAAACTACCAGAGAGGGAGACTTCTACGACCCATGAGGCAACTCCTACATTAAACGGCCATTGTGGACAAAACATCCAGAGACAAAAGCCTGAGCGACTGCCTCCCTCTCACCCTTCTTTCATATCCAGAGGAGCTCCCCTCATGGACTGTAGATCAGGCCTGCCGTAACCTCGGCCCCAAACCTGAGCTGAGTTAGGGTTTTTGGATGTCTGTCTGCACAGCCATGGCCCACACAGCCTCCAGGCTGGGGTCTCTGGAGCCACACCACAGAACTGTGCCTGCTCTCTCCTAAGAAACTGCCCATTCCATTGGCCACAACTCTACAAAATAGTAGAAACCTCAAGGTCCCCAAGGACATCCCACTACCACAAGCCGCACTGGACAAATAGGGGCATTATGACACAAGCTGAGCAACTACTACCTCCATGCAGACACACAGACAGATATCCGCAGAGATAGAAGATTGAACCAGACAGGCCCCTAGGCCCTATTATGAACTCTTGCTTTGGTGTCCAGGTATCACTCCTCAGAGGCCTGGGTTTGAAGACCAGCATACGGGGCTTTCCTGAGGCACCAGACAGAAGACCTCTCATCTCCACATGGGAAGCTTCCTTGTTGGAGTTGTGTCAAGCCCTTTGGGTTGTAGATTCCTGCAGAGTCCCTTAGCTACTACCACATTCCAAGGTCTCCATGGCCACCAACCCACATTATGACTCATCCTCAGGAGAGTCCATTTAAACTCAGCCTTCTGGGTAGCTCACCCAAAAGCCCGCAGATTGAGCGTGCCTTGTCTCGACCAGGCAATGGGAAGGTGAGTTGGCGTTTCTCGGCATCCATGCTTAGGGCCCTGCTCTCGAGTCTTTCTGTATGGGGCATCCTGGAACCATCCAATAGTACTCGACTGTCCTGAAGAAGGAAACTTTGAAGTTTGGAGCAGCTCACAACTCCCAGCGTAGGGAAACCTCCCTGGCCTCATGACGCCACCACCCCCTTCAGGAAGGGGCCGTCATGGACACAAACTCCAGCTTGAGGCAACATCTGATACTCGCCCTGACCTCACCTGCAGGAGATCTCGATTCAGCCCCTGCAGAGTGGGCCTGCCATGCTCTTGGCCCCAAAACTTGTGCTAGCTTGTGTTTTCAGACTTCCTTCCTCACAATCCTGGCCACACCCCTCCAGTTTGGCAATTCTGGAGACACAATGCAGCACTCTGCCTGCCCTCCAGAAGAAAAATGTTGCCCTATAGGCCTAACCAGAAACGCCAAATGAGTAACAACCTGCATGCCACTCGACCAAACCCCAATTATACAGTCTAGCCTGTGCACTAAAGCCCTGTCTGAAACAGCCTGAGGGCAGACCTCCAGTCCAACACCCAGACAGCTGGCCATAAACAGAGCATATCACACCCACAATGGCTTTAAGGCATCAACTCTACACAACCTCAGTTTTCACCTTCAGAACCTAGACCTTATCTCCACTCACTGCTCAGGAGTGAACGTGATACAAGAATCAGAACTTCTCCTTCGCCTTGGCAAGAAACCTAGTGGTTGGCATGTTTTTCCAACGTTCAGTGTAGTTGAAACCAGTGTGGCCCATGATGCCCCGCCCATGTTTATGGGCCACATTGGTCACAAACACACATTGTGTCCCTCAGCCTGATCCCAGGCCTCGTGTAAGGCTTCTCAGTGGCTGGATGAAGAGTCAGCATATTCGGCTTGCCATGCCCCTAGGCCCCAAATTTTACCCATAGTTCGGGTTCTCCCTTCACTTTTCCCCAGGGCTCATCTTTGGAATTCCTCTTTTGGCGGGACACCTGAGGTAACAAACCTGAAAGGAGTCCTCCCATTCCACAGATTGATGAAAAGCAATTGGGATCGGACCAAATCCCCAGAGAGAAAGATTCGTCCATGGCCCATGAGGCTTCCCCGACATTCCACGGCCATCGCTGATACAAAATCCAGAGAAAAAAGCCTGAGCAAGTGCCTCAGAGTCGCTCTTTCTTTATATCCGGAAGAGTTCTTCTCATGGTTTATAGATCGGGCCTGCCATACCTACCTCCCCAAAGCTAAGCTGAGTTTGTGTTTTCAGACTTCTGGTCCAAAGTCCTGGGCCACACACCTTCCAGGCTGGGGCCCCAGGTGTCACACATTAGGACTGTGTCTACCCAATCCATGGGAATTCTGCCCATTCCATGGTCCAAAACCGTAAAATTAGGAGAACCCTCCAAATCCCTGAGGCCATCCCAATAGTGCAGGTCGCCCGGGACAAACAAGGGCGGTCTGATACCAGCTGAGCATCTACCTCTACTCATAACATAGATGGATATCCCCTGAGAAGCAGATTGAACCAGACAGGACCCTAGGCCATAATCGGATACATTGCTTTGGTTTACAAGCATGTCTCCTCAAAAGCCTGGATTCCAATACCAGCATAGGGGTTTTCCTGAGGCACCCATCAAAACAAATCTCGTCTCCACAAGGAACCTTGTGCATCGAGCTATGTCAAAAACTTAGGAGAATACTTCAGGGTCCCGGTGCCACCGCCCCATTTTAAGGCCCTCATGGACACAAACACACATTAGGACCCATCCTCAGGAAAGTCCATTTCAAGTCAGTCACTCCTGTTGCTCAGGCAGAGCCATCAGATCTAAACTCTCTTGTTGCTAGGAGAAAATTGGAATGCGAGGCGGGCTTCCCAGTCATCCATTCTCGAATGGTGCCCTGGAGTCATTCCATATGGGATGTCCTGAAGCTGCCCAACAGGTCTCAATTGTCCCGCAGAAGGTATCCTTGAAGGGGGCATCCCACAAGACCCAACGTGGGAAAACCTACATGGCCTCGAGATTTCGCTCTCTTCATGAAGGGGCCGTCATGCCCATAAACTCAACGTGAGACAACGTCTGATCCTCGCCCTGACTTCAGATGCATGAGATATTGGTTCAGATCTACAGTGGTCCCTGCCGTGTCCTCGCCCTGATACACAAGTCCAGCTTGTGTTCTCAGACTTCCGTCCTCACACTCCTGGACACGAAGCCCTCAAGTGGGCAATTCCGGACCGACAATGAAGCACTCTGCCTGCCCTCTAGAAAACAAATTTTGCCTAATGAGCTGCCCAGACAACTTATATGAGGATAAATCTACATGGCACTCGACTTTACCCAAATTATATAGTCTACGGGGGCACTAATGCACTGTCTGACACAACCTGAGCCCGGACCTCCTGACCAACACCCAGACAGCTGACCGCACACTGAGCACATCAGACCCGCCATGGCCTTAGGTTATCATCTCTTCCCTACCTCTGTTTTCAGGCTTCAGAATCTAGACCTTATCTCCAATCACTGCCCAAGGGTGAATGTGATGCAGAAATCAGAACTCTTCCTTACCCATGGCAAGAAATCTTGTCATTGGCAGGTTGTCCAACGTTCAGTGTAGGAGAAACCAGGATTCACCATGAGGCCCCGCCCATTCTTGTTTGCGAAGTGGGCATAAACACGCATTGTGACCCTCAGTGTGAGTCCTGTCCTCTAGTAAGTCCTCTCCGTCGCTCGACCATTAGATGTCATAATGGGCTTGACATGTCCCTAGGCCCAAATTTGTAACCAGATTTCTGGTTGTCCAGTCGGCCCTCCCCAGGGCTCTACTCTGGAATACCTCATTTGGTGGGACACCTGAGGTTAAAAAACAAAACAAGGCAAATCACAACAACAACAAAACGGACTTCTTCCATCCCACAGAATGACCCCAAAATCTTGCGATGGGGACAAACCACCAGAGAGTAAGACTCGTCCATTTCCCATGAAGTCAACCGGAAATTTCATGACCATGAGTGACACGATATCCAGAGACAAAAACTTGAGCAGGAGCCTGACACTCGCCCTTTTTTCATATCCCGAAGAGTTCTCCTCATGGTCTGTAGATCTATACTGCCATACCTATTACCCGAAACATAAGCCGCGTTTGTGTTTTCAGACAACTGTCCAAACAGCTCTGCCTACACACCCTACAGGCTCAGGCCCCTGGAGCCAAACCTGAGGACTTTACTTGCCCTCTCCAAGGGAATTGTATGTGCCCATTCCAATGGCCACAACCTACTAATAGGATAAACCTCCAAACTCCCTGAGGCCATCCCAATAGTGGTGGCTCTCCAGGACAAACAGGAGCAATCTGAGCCCATCTGACACCTACATGCACTCAGATGCATAGACTGATGTCCCCAGAGGTAAAAAGGTACGAACAGGCCCCTAGGCACTATTTGGATTCATTGTTGTGCTATCCAGTCATCTCTCCTCAGAGGCCTGGATTTCAATACCAGCGTATTGCTGTTTCCTGACTCATCCCTCAGAACAAATCTCATTTACATATGGGAAACTTGCACGTTGGAGCTGTGTCAAAGCCTCTGTTTGAAAAAACCCATCGGGCCCCAGTGCCACCGCTTCATTCCAAGATCTCCATAGACACAAAAACATATTAGGATCCATCCACAGGAGAGTCCATTTCAACTCAGCCTCCTGGGTTGCTCCCCCAGATCCAGCAGATCTAACCTGTCTTGTTGCTAGGACACAATTGGAATGCGAGGTGGGCTACCCAGCCATCCATCCTTAGAACCCTGCTCGGAATCGTTGCCCTGGAGCCAACCAACAGGTCTCAATTGTCCTGCAGAAGAATCTTTGCAGTTTGGAGCTTCTCACAACTAACATCGTGGGAAAACCCCCACGGCCTCATGACCCCCCCGCCCCTTCATGAATGGCCATCAGGGACAGAAACACCAACCTGAGCGATCTTCTGATCCTCGCCCTGACATCATAAGCACGAGATCTCGATTCAGGTCTGTAGATTGTTCCTGCCTTGTCCTCACCCAGAAACCTAAGCCTAGCTTGTTCTCAGATTTCCTTCCTCAGACTACTGGACCACAAGCCTCCAGTTTGAAAACCAGAACTATAATGCAGCACTCTTCCTGCCCTCAGGAAGAAAAACATTGCCCTCTGGGGCTACCCAGAAACTCCAAAAGAGGATCAACCTGCACGCCATACGACTGTACCCCAAATATATAGGCTGACCTGGGCACTATTGCCCTTTTTGACACAGCCTGAGCCTGGATTACCTGGCCCCACACAGAAAGCTGGCCGCTCACTGAGCACATCGGACCCGCCATGGTCTTAGGTCGTCATCTCTTCCCAACCTCGGTTGTCAAGTTTCAGAACCTAGACCTTATCTCCAATCACTGCCCAGGCTTGAAAGTGATGCAGAAAACACAACTCCTTCCCCGTGGCAAGAAACCATGTGGTTGGCATGTTGTCCAACGTTCAGTGTAGTTGAAACCAGGGTGGCCCATGAGGCCCCGCTCATGTTTGTGGGCCACATTGGTCAAAACCACACATTGTGACCCTCACCCTGATCCCTGTCCTCAATAAGGCCTCTCAGTGGCTGGATGAAGAGATAGCATATTGGGCTTGCCATGCCCCTAGGCCCCAAATTTTACCCATAGTTCGGGGTTCTCCCTTCACTTTTCCCCAGGGCTCTTCTTTGGAATTCCTCTTTTGGCGGGACACCTGAGGTAACAAACCTGAAAGGAGTCCTCCCATTCCACAGATTGACGAAAAACAATTGGGATCGGGCCAAATCCACAGAGAGGAAGATTCGTCCATGGCCCATGAGGCCTCCCCGACATTCCACGGCCATCTCTGATACAAAATCCAGAGACAAAAGCCTGAGCAAGCGCCTCAGACTCGCTCTTTCTTCATAACCGAAAGAGTTCTTCTTAAGGTTTATAGATCGGGCCTGCCATACCTACGTCCCCAAACCTAAGCTGAGTTTGTGTTTTCAGACTTCTGTCCTCAAAGTCCTGGGCCACACACCCTCCAGGCTGGGGCCCTTGGAGTCACACATTAGGACTGTGCCTACCCAATCCATGGGAATTCTGCCGATGCCATTGTCCAAAACAGTAAAATTTGGAGAACCCTCCAAATCCCTGCGGCCATCCCAATAGTGCAGGTCGCCCGGGACAAACAAGGGCGGTCTGATTCCAGCTGAGCATCTACCTCCACTCATACCATAGATGGATGTCCCCTGAGAAGAAGATTGAACCAGACAGGACCTTAGGCCATAATCGGATACATTGCTTTGGATTACAGGCATGTCTCCTCAAAAGCCTGGATACCAATACCAGCATAGAGGTTTTCCTGAGGCACCCATCAAAACAAATCTCGTCTCCACAAGGAACCTTGTGCATCGAGCTATGTCAAAAGCTTAGGAGAATACTTCAGGGTCCCGGTGCCACCGCCCCATTTTAAGGCCCTCATGGACACAAACACACATTAGGACCCATCCTCAGGAAAGTCCATTTCAAGTCAGCCACCCCGGTTTCTCCCGCTAAGCCATCAGATCTAAACTGTCTTGTTGCTAGGAGACAATTGGAATGCGAGGCGGGCTTCCCAGGCATCCATCCTCGAACTGTGACCTGGAGTCATTCCATATGGGATGTCCTGGAGCTGCCCAACAAGTCTCAATTTTCCCGCAGAAGGAATCCTTGAAGGGGGCATCCCACAACTCCCAACGTGGGAAAACCTCCATGGCCTCGAGATTCCGCTCCCTTCATGAAGGGTCCGTCATGCACAGAAACTCCAACCTGAGCCAACTTCTGAACCTCGCCCTGACTTCAGATGCATGAGATATAGGTTCAGATCTACAGGGGTACCTGCCGTGCCCGGGCCCTGAAACCCAAGTCTAGCTTGTGTTCTCAGACTTCCGTCCTCACACTCCAGGCCCCGAAGCCCGGAAGTTTCGCAATTCCAGACCCACAATGCAGCACTCTGCCTGCCCTCTAGAAAAAAAAATTTGGCCTAATGAGTGCCCAGGCACCTTATATGAGGATAAACCTACATGGCATTCGACTATACCCAAAGTATATAGTCTAACCTGTGCACTAATGCACTGTCTGACACAACCTGAGCTCGGACCTCCTGACCAACACCCAGACAGCTGACCGCACACTGAGCACATCAGAACCGCCATGGCCTTAGGTTATCATCTCTTCCCAACTGCGGTTTTTCAGGCTTCAGAACCTAGACCTTATCTCCAACCACTGCCCAGGGGTGCCTGTGATGCAGAAATCAGACCTTGTCCTTACCCATGGCAAGAAACCTTGTGGTTGGCATGTTGTCCAACGTTCAGTGTAGGAGAAACCAGCATTCTTGAGTGCGAAGAGGGCATAAACACGCATTGTGACCCTCAGCGTGAGTCCTGTGCTCTAGTAAGTCCTCTCAGTGGCTCGACCATTAGATGTCATAATGGGCTTGACATGTCCCTAGGCCACCAGACAGAAAAGCCTTTGCTCCTGCCTCCCAGCCACACGAATTTCAAATCCTGAGGAGCTGCCCTCAGCGTCTGCAGATCGGGGCTTCCATCACCTCCCTCCTAATTGATACACAATTTTGTGTCTGAAGACTTTGGTCCCAGAGCGCTTAACCACATTCCCTGCAGGATGGGGCTGACAGAACCACACTACATCACTGGGCCTGATCTCTGGATGAAATTCTGCCGTCTCAGTTGCACAAACCCTCCAGATTAGGAAAAGCCTGCAAGGCCCCTGAGCCCACCCCAATTTCATAGGCCACTCTGGAAAAAATGCACAGTCTGACACAGCCTGAGCATCTACCTCCAGGAAGACTCACAGGTCAAAGTCCCTAAGTCCGAAGGTTGAGGATGACATGCCCCTACAACCTCATAAGAACCCTAGCCTAGATATTCAGGCCTCTGTGCCCA